>NW_007253919.1:41156-93923 GCF_000164805.1 Carlito syrichta
AGCCACTGCACTTCAGTCTGGGTGACAGAGTGAGACTCCAACTCAAAAAAAAAAAAAATTCCTTTCCAAACCTAAAATTCTATTCTGTGGGACAACTGGGTGCCTGCAACTGATTTGAAATATTATGAGGAAAGATGTTACCACCATTCGTCCCATCAGTTGGTGAGGTCTGTCAGCCTTTCCACTTGGCATGTTCTTTTCCCAGCTCCTTTCCAGTGTCTCTTACAAATGAACAGTAGGACTCAGGGTATCACTGAGGGTGGTCCGAATAAACTGGGTGGGAGACTGTAAATTCATGCTAATAAGCATGGAACAAAGTAAATAAGTTACCATAATATCTTTATGACAGACTCAACAGGATGGATGGACTTTATCATTTAGTTACAATGAAATTTGTTAAAATTACATTTCTTGGGCTAAAGAGAAATAGGATTTTTTTTTTTTTGAGTTGGAGTCTCACTCTGTTGCCCAGACTGGAGTGCAGTGGCCACTCCCGGCCACCGTAGCCTTGACCTGCTGAGCTCCGGCGATCCTTCCGCCTCAGCCTTCCGAGTAGCCGGAATTAAAGGTGCGCGCTACCATGCCCGGCTAATTTTTTGATTTTATTGTAGAGGTGAGGCCTCGCCTGCCCAGGCGGGTCTCAAACCCGCGGGCTCGGGCAATCCACTCACCTCAGCCTCCTAAAGGCGCGGGATTACAGGCTGAGCCACCGAGCCCGGCCGAGAAACAGGATTTATTGCCTACCAGACACTGCACTCACAATGGGGAGGACAAAAATATATAAGGGATAACCTGTGGCTTCAAGGAGAAAATCTAGTGGAGAGATCAACATACAATCACATTGTAACCACATACTAGGAGGGCACAAAAGAGGGAATAGAGGAAGGGCTGTTTAATCCAATGTCCTTATTGTAATTAGAGATCAGTTAAATAAACTCCAAAAAGGCTAGGAAATCTGCCCAAGTTTACAGCAGGAGACTTGGGACTAGCACTCAGTGCTTTTGACACAGAGCCTACTGCCTTTTCCACCTTGTTTGATGCTAGAGTTGGGAATAGAAAGCCTTGGAGAATCTTCCACATGCCAATTTCTTTTTTTTTTTTTTTTTTGAGTTGGAGTCTCACTCTGTCACCCAGACTGGAGTGCAGTGGCTGCTCCCGGCTACTGCAGCCTTGATCTGCTGGATTCCGGCGATCCTTCCGCCTCAGCCTTCCAAGTAGCTGGAATTACAGACGTGTGTTACCATGCCCGGCTAATTTTTTGATTTATTGTAGAGATGAGGTCCCGTCAAGTTGCCTAGGCGGGTCTTGAACCCATGGGCTCAGGCAATTCACTCACCTCAGCCCCCCAAAGCGTGGGATTACAGCACAAGCCAATTTCTATCTGCTAATTTTGGTGGGGGGATTCTTATTTCCCCTGTTGTCCTGGAGCTTACTCTATGCAGGGTCCATCTCTTACTCTTTCTTCACTTACTCACAGTGTAGCACGAAGACTTGCTCATGGTACTTAATTACTACATTTTAAATTAAGGAAATTCTGTGATTTAACAATGAACTTATCCAAACAATATTTTCCTTATAACAAGAGTCAATGATACACTTGAACTGATAGGCCAGAACAGTCAGTTTCAAAAGTATATCAGGAAGGATAGGGTTAACACATGTATGAAAGCTCTATTGACCTTTACTCAGAACTTCAACTAGGAAGTCTGGATCAAGCCTATGCCTTCCGATTCATAATCTGCATAAACACTAAAATGAAACTAATTTGGAACAAAAATTATTTGACAGAGACACAGTTTCCTTAGTATTTGTAATCTGCTTACAAGGCAGGAATGGACCTTTTTTATTTAAACAAATTTTTTAGGAGATAGAGTCTTACTGTGTTGCCCAGGCTGGCCTTGAACTCCTGGGATCAAACTCCTGATTCTCTGGCCTCAGTTTCCCAAGTAGCTGGGATTACAGGTGCATGCCACTGTGCACATGTGCACATGAGCTAAAAACTATTTTTCGGAACCATATGACGATCTGAAACCTGCATGGAACACTCTGAGAAGTAGGAAGAAAGCTTATGATGATAACTCCTTGTTGAGTGCTGTCTGCTTGGAACCAATTTGGGTCAATTTCACTACCCATCTGTGTAAATCTCTTATCTCCCCAAAGCCCAAAATCAGATCACTCAAAGAAATGGACTGGAAGCCAGTGGCACATTAGAGAGATGAAGTTCTAAATATCTTTTGGCTTGAAAAATTGTCAGTACTCCTAAGTCTGTTACAGTGAAGTTGACACGGTGCCAGCAAAAGAGTGGCATCTATATGCTAAAGGTGAAAAGAAAAGCTGTCAAATAGCAACAGCTTCACAGTTTTTTATTCAAATAAAAAATGATGTGTACTCAGTTTTACTGCTCTTATGCTAATCCAAGAATGAAGGGCACTTAGGTTTGCCTAATTTGTTTTCAGCTGCTCTACATCTTTATAACATGTGTCTGAAACATACCTGATTATTCTGGTGGCCAAAGTCCAGAATTCTGATCTCTTCTAAAACAATTATTACAGAAGGCCCTTTCCAACTCTTCCTTCCATGTGTAAGCACAGAGGTCTGTTTTGCTGTGTTCTGGTCTCTCAGTTTACTGTCAAGGAAGGCTAAGTAATTCTAGCCAGTTTTTGTTCTATTTAAATTAAGAACTCTTCCTATATAAGACAACATTCATTTGTAGTCATTAAGGCATGAACTGTTTGCCCAAAAGCAGTAGAGATACTCTAACTACACAGTCTCTTGGTCTCTATTACGATCAAGGGCATTCATTTTGAGAATGCCAGGTGGAGATAGGGGCTCTCAAGTGACACTGAAATGGACTTAGAATTTCTCTGGGGTGAGCCAATTGACCTGACGGGCAGTCTCATTACTAGCTTCACACTCCAATAGAAAATTAACATCCCTCTTCTCTGTGAAGAATAATAGTCCTCTACTGGTCTATTGTTCTGCTGAAAACAGCCAACTCAGTGGCTCTGACTCCCTTGCCAAAGGGTAATGTTTGTGTTTATTAACCGGCCTACTTCAGACCTTTTGGAGAGGATATAAGTTTCATAAATGGTAACACCAGGTCCTCTTTCACACTCTTCATTGGGGCACATGAGGCATCTGTGATGCTTGGTTTATATGTACAAAGTTTGACAGATTAGCCGCTGTGAACTTATGGTGGCAGCACTGTACAAACAACTCGGTAAGGTTTCATAACCTGGGTATATCAATATCTCACAGCTGTGTTCGTGTTGACGTGTGGCAGTGTCTTGCTAAGTGGAGTTCATTATTTTTGCTGCATGTTTTTGTGTGCCGTTGCGAGAATGTCAGAGCTTGAATTAGAGCAACAAATAAACTTTAAATTTCTTTTACAACTGGGAAAGAGTGAAAGTGAAATCAGGGACATGTTAGGCCAAGTTTATGGGGATAATGCCATGAAGAAAATGGCTGTGTACAAACAGATTACATGATTTTTGAGGGGAGAGAAAGCGTCACTAATAAAGAGAGGTCAGGATGGCCAGTAAAGAGGAGAACTGACAAAACCATTATAAAACTTTGTCAGGCTAGGTGCAGTGGCTCAAGCCTGTAATCCCAGCACTTTGGGAGGCCAAGGTGAGAGAACTGCCTGAGCCCACAGGTTCGAGATCAGCCTGGGCAACTCGGTGAGACCTCATCTCTATAATAAATAAAAAAATTAGCTGGGCATGGTGGCGCATGCCTGTAGTTCCAGTTACTTGGAAGGCTGAGGTGGAAGGATCACCTGAGCCTAGCAGGGTAAGGCTGCAGTGGCTGTGAGCGTGCCACTGCACTCCAGCCTGGGCGACAGAGTGAGACTCCGACTTAAAAAAATTTTTTTTTTGGTCAAATTGTTCGTCCAAATTGTTGGCTATGAGACATATGGCAGACCAAATAAACATCAACAGAAAAACAGGAAAATCTTAACTGAAAATCTTGGCATGAGAAAGGTGTGTGCTTAAAATGGTCCCAAAGGAGTTCTATCACGACAATGCATCAGCTCACACAGCACTATGAGGGAATTTTTAGCCAGTAAGCAAATGACTGTATTGGAACACCCTCCCTACTCACTTGATCTGGCCTCCAACTACTTTTTTCTTTACCTGAAGATAAAGGAAATATTGAAAGAAAGACATTTTGATGACATTCAGGACATCAAAGGTACTACAATGACAGCTTTGATAGTCATTCCAGAAAAAGAGTTCCAAAATCGCTCTGACAGGTGTTCTAGGTGCTGGTATAAGTGCATAACTTCCTAAGGGGAGTACTTTGAAGGTGACTGTAGTGATATTTAGCAATGAGGTATGTAGCACTTTTTAAAGGATGTATTCGCAAACTTAATTGTCAAACCTTAAAATGCACAGAGAAATGCAAGGCATTCGAGTTGTAAGGTGTTCAGGTGTTCATTCCACTCCTGCTTCTAAGGGATGTTACATGGTGGGTCATGCCTCAGTTGAGAAAGCAAAATACCATCAAGCTGTCTTCCCTCATTCTATATACACCCTTGAATTTCATAAAACAAATTCCAGAGAGAAACTAGAGTTGAAAGTTTGAGTTGCTGCCCATAACCAAAGCAAATAAGATGCATTAAAGTCAAATGAGTGTTTACCATTCGGTTTATTCGGATAGGAAGAAAGGAACTGAATAACTACTTTCAATGATAACAAGGTAAACTACTTAATGGACTGTAAAAAGGAATGAAGTACCAGTATATGTACATTACGACATGGATGAACCATGAAAACATATGCTAAGTGAAAGAAGCTGGGAACAAAGGACCACATATTGTATATGATTCCACTGATATGAGCAGGCTGGGCATGGTGGCTCCTGCCTATAATCCTAGCACTCTGAGAGGCCAAGGCAAGAGGACTGCCTGAGTCCAGGAGTACAAGACCATCCTGGGCAACATAGCAAGAACTTGTCTCTACAATAAAAAATAAAAAAAATTAGCCAGGCATGGCAGTCTGTGTCTGTAGTCCTAGCTAATTGGGAGGCTGAGGCAGAAGGACTGTCTGATCAAGGCTGTGGTAAGCTGTGATTGTGCCACTGCACTCCAGCCTGGGCAACAGAGTGAGACTCTGACACAAAAAAAGTCCAGAATAGGCAAACCTACATGGAGAAAGCTGAATAGGGTTACCAGGGTCACGGGAAAATAGGGGGTGGTTGGGGTGGCAGACGGCTAAGGGGTACAGGGTTTATTTTTGGAGTAATGAATATGGACTGAAGTTGTGGTGACAGATGCAAAATTCTGTGAATACACTAAGTCATTTAATTATAGATTGGTATGGGACTTATATCTAAATAAAGCTGACTTGATAAAAAATAAATGACTGCTCTTTCTCTAGGCACAGAATTTATATGCCCAACTTATCTTTCATTATTTAGGAAAAATAAAAGGAAACTTTTTTTTTGGAGTCAGAGTCTTGCTCTGTTGCCCAAGATGGAGTGCAGTGGCATATTCACGACTATTGCAGCCTCAACCTGTTGGGCTCAGATGATCCTCTCATCTCCACCTCCCAAAGTGCTGGGATTATAGGTGTGAGTCACCACACCAGGCTAAAGGAAACTATTTTTATCTTTTTTTGTGTGTGTGTTGGAGTCTCTCTGTCACCCAGGCTGGAGTGCAGTGGCACACACATGGTCACCGCAGCCTTGGCCTGCTGGGCTCAGGTGATCCTTCTGCCTCAGTCCTCCAAGTAGCTGGAACTACAGGCATGCGCCACAATGTCCAGATAATTTTTTGACTTACTGTAGAGATGAGGTCTCGCCAAGTTGCCCAGACTGGTCTCGAACTCATGGGCTCAGGCAATCCATGTCTCAGCCTCTCAAAATGCTAGGAATATAATAGGTGTGAACCACCAACTGCACCCGGCCAGGAAACTATTTTTATTTGTTTTGTTTTGTTTTTTTTGAGTTGGAGTCTCACTCTGTCGCCCCGACTGGAGTGCAGTGGCTGCTCCTAGCCACCACAGCCTCGACCTGCTGGGCTCCGGCGATCCTTCCGACTCAGCCTTCCAAGTAGATGGAACTACAGGCGTGTGCTACCACGCCTGGCTGGTTTTTGATTTATTGTAGAGATGAGGTCTTGCCAATTTGCCAGGGTACGTCTCGAACCCGTGAGCTCAGGCAATCCACTCACCTTGGCCTCCCAAAGGGCTGAGATTACAGGCTGAGCCACCGAGCCTGGCCTGGGAAACTATTTTTAAAGCAAAAATATAAATTTCTCAAATTAACAAAAGCATCATACAGTTGGGTGATAATTTGGCCAATCTAAAAGAAGTCTTCCTGGCACAACAATTTATAATAAAGATATTCATTAATGAGAAATGGGCACCAGTGTTAATCAGCCTCTCAGCTGTCTCTTTTCTTTCTTTGTTTTTATAACCTTAAGGTACTGACTTAGAAGGGCTATGGGCAATCAGGCACTCAGTACAAGAACTCCAACATGAGAAATTTCCCTCAACTTTTCAGTTTGGAAAATGTAAAGCTGAAAGAAAAATATGAAAACAAAGAACCATGTTATCTAAATACTCTTTATACGGACTCACCAATTATTAATATTTTGCCACACACAATTTTTCTTTCTATATATATAAATTTACTTTTTTGAAAGTATATGGAGCCATTTTTTTTTTTTTTGAGTTGGAGTCTCACTCTGTCACCCAGACTGGAGTGCAGTGCACCGCAGCCTCTACCTGCTGGGCACTGGCGATCCTTCCGCCTCAGCCTTCCGAGTAGCTGGAACTATAGGCGCGTGCTACCACGCCCGGCTAATTTTTTGATTTATTGTAGAGATGAGGTCTCACCAAGTTGCCCAGGCGGATCTCAAACCCACGGGCTCAGGCAATTCACTCACCTCAGCCTCCCAAAGTGCTGGGATTACAGGCTGAGCCACCGAGCCTGGCTTATGGAGCCATTTTTAAGTAAGTTGCAGACATGCCACTTTACCTCTAAATACTTTAGCATGCATCTCCTAAGGACATAAACACCTTTACTACACCCAAGAAATTTAACACTAATATAATGGTACAATCTAATATAAAGTCACATTCAAATTTCTTTCAATGTACCACCCCCAAAATGGCTTTGACAGTTGTTCCTCATTCTTTCTTATCAGGTACCATGTTTCAAAGTTTCTTTAGTTTCCTTTAATCTAGTACTGTTTTTTGTTTTGTTTCATTTTTGGCCTTTGGTGTCTTATTAATTTTTAAAAGTCTAGTTTGGATGTCCTATAAAATGTTGCTCGCTGGATATAGAATGTTGTTCACTGGAGTAATCTGTTTCTTACGAACAGCTTCAGGTTAAAAATATATTTTTTTGAGTTGGGGTCTCACTGTGTCACCCAGGCTGTAGTATAGTGGTACGATCACAGCTCACTGTAGCCTTGATCTCCTGGGCTTAGGACCTCCTCCGCCTTAGCCTCCAAACTAGGACCACAGGTACGCACCATGTCCAGTTAGTTTTAGATTTTTTTTTTTTGGTAGAGAAGAGATCTCACTATGTTGCCCAGGCTGGTCAAGAACTCCTGGGTTCAAGCAATCATCCTGCCTCAGCATACCAAAGTGCTGGAATTGCAGGAGTGAGCCACTGTACTTGGCCCAGGTTAAACATCTCTGCTGATAATGCTATGCCTATGAGGATGGGTACTTCTTACTGCACCATCATCAGGGGCATATAATGTCAGGTCAGCCCATACTGGTGGTGATGTCAAGTGTGGTGGTCTCTTGGGTAAGGTGGCAATTGTCAGAGCTCTCGCTTGTAAAGGTACATTTTCCCCTCTGTAATTAATGCATAATGTGGACAACAATCTCAAGAAATTCAAGAAGTTCTGACTGTTTCTTATATACGGTGCCTCACTCTATGATGTCTTAGGCCATATCTAAGGACAGACTAGGGTGAATGAATAATAAAGATTCCATCTGGGGCACCGTGGCTCATGTTTGTAATCCCAGCACTTTGGGAGGCTGAGATGGGAGAATAGCTTGAAGCCAAGAGTTTGAGACCAGGCTAGGCAATATAGTGAGACTCTGTGTCTTAAAACAACCACCACCACCACTACCACCACTACCACCACCCAGGTGTCCAGACATGGGCCTGTAGTTCTAGCTACTCAGGAGACTGAGATGGGAAGATCTCTTGAGCCTAGAAACTCGAGGTTACAGTAAGCTATGACTGTGTCACTCACTGGACTCCAGACTGGGTAACAGAGCAAGACACTAATTCTTTTTTTTTTTTTTTGAGTTGGGGTCTCACTCTGTCACCCAGACTGGAGTGCAGTGTCACGCTCCCGGCCACCGCATCCTCGACCTGCTGGGCTCTGGTGATCCTTCCGCCTCAGCCTTCCAAGTAGCTGGAACTACAGGCGCGCGCTACCACAGTCGGCTAATTTTTTGATTTACTATAGAGATGAGTTCTCGCCAGGTTGCCCAGGCAGTTCTCGAACCCGTGGGCTCAGGCAATCCACTCACATTAGCCTCCCAAAGTGTGGGATTACAGGCTGAGCCACCGAGCCCGGCTAAGACCCTAATTCTTTTTTTTCTTTTTTTGAGTTGGAGTCTCACTCTGTCACCTAGACTGGAGTGCAGTGGCCGTTCCCGGCCTCCACAGCCTCTACCTGCTGGGCTCCGGCGATCCTTCTGCCTCAGCCTTCCAAGTAGCTGGAAATACAGGCGCACACTACCACGCTCAGCTAATTTTTGATTTATTGTAGAGATGAGGTCTCACCAAGTTACCCAGGCAGGTCTCGAACCCGCAGGCTCAGGCAATTCACTCACCTCGGCCTCCCAAAGTGCTGGGATTACAGGCTGAGCCACCGAGCCTGGCTCCTAATTTTTCAAAAAAAGAAAAAAAAAATCCCATCTGAAGGACAAATGTTCAGAAACTCTCCAAAGGATAATAAAGCTCTAGCTGTAACATAGTCTTTAAAAAGTGAAACCAGTGACCACAGAAAAGGGTTATAGGATCATCAACACAGTTCTAGAATAGACAGACAAGCGCCAAGGACACAGTACTTTCTGGCCAACATGAAGATACTCAGCTAGACGTGTTGATATTGTTCTCAAGGGCCTGGTCCCTGGTACATAAGGGTTAAATGATGTGAAGTCAAAGAAAAACCCCTCTGACCTACCACAAAACCTCTAGGAAATGATACTTCTAAACTGACCTTCCCCTTTATCCACTGAAATGTGGTTTCACCTCTTTCCCTAGAAAGAGAGAATGCTGCAGCCCTTCCCGCCTCTGCTCTAGCAATTTCCTTCCTTGAACTACTCCCAGCTGGGGGACTCATGGCAAAGCAGGGCAGGGCACTCCACCACATTACAACAGTATGGGAGTAAAGGAGGCCAGGGGTTCTCTAAGGAGGAAATGTTTCATTTAACGGAAACCAGAGTTATGCCTGGGGAGGAGATGCTTTGTTCCTGAGGTGAAAACTGCTGTTGCTTTAATTTATATGATCAGACACGGCTGAGGAGAGCAATTCATTGACAATTTACATTTCTGAAAATTTTAAAGGAATGATTAAATACAGCTTCTAACAAAGCCCATAGTGACATTTGTCTTTATGCAGAACCCCGGGAGCTAAATGGAGGAAGGCATAGCTTATTATCCAGATACTGGTTCCATAATGGGCTTCCAACCAAACACAACCACAGAGGCCAAGAAGAACAGAGGCATAGTCAGCATCTGGAACTTAAAAGTCAATGACCTCTTCTCAAGGAGAACTTTGCCAAGCTTTCTGCTGTGACCATGCTAAGCCAGTGCGGGTCTGTGCTGGTCCGAGGGTTGGAGTCATACACTTTCACTTACACACTCCCAACTGCTCCCATGGGCAAACAGCACATCTCTCCAACTAGAGACACAGAGCACCGTGCACAGATTATCAATGTGCCTCAATGATGGATTGTTTGGCTAACTGCTGATTAGGGAGTTGGCATGCTCTCTTAAACCTTAGCACTCTGCTTTTTCTTTCTTTCTTTCTTTTTTGGAGTTGGAGTCTCACTCTGTAGCCCAGGTTGGAGTCCAGTGGCACACTCATGGCCACTCCAGCATTGACCTGCTGGACTTCGGTGATCTTTCCGCCTCAGTCTTCCAAGTAGCTGGAACTACAGGCGCGCACTACCATGCCTGGCTAATTTTTGATTTATTGTAGAGACAAGGTCTCACCATGTTGCCCAGGCTGGTCTCGAACCTGCGGGCTCAGGCAATCCACTCGCCTCAGCCTCCCAAAGTGCTGACTGAACCACCGAGCCTGGCCTGCTTTTTCTCTGACATTCTTCCCCCCGACCCCATCAGGTCTCTGTCTCCTCATGAAAAAAATTTGAGGATGTCAACATAAAATAAAATTTAAATTTGTGGGCACCACCCAGGTTGAAACCAGGCTAAAGTTAGGATATGGAGTGTCCTCAGACCACAAATAATTTCTTTTGTCTGACATAATAGATACTTCTCTTCAAATGTGTTATGCCTGTCCCTTTCTGGAAATGAGTAGGCACATTAAGCACATGACTTTAAATGAAACTCATCTGAGCCGAATATATTTTTCAAAATTACTTCCTCCCATCCCAAACTTCTCACTGCTACTAAATAAACATGCTGAATTTCAAATGAGAAAGATATGGATGCTGGACCCATCTGTGATTCCTGACACCTCAAAGCTATGTCTGAGGGAAGCATGCTTTATATCCTTTCATTAGATGAGGCTGAAATGAAAAAGGTCATTTTTCAGCACTTGGTGCTCCTGCTGAAGCCCTGACCCCCAAATCTATTTCTCAGTGGCATCGGCAACATTATTTGCTCACTCAGTTGCCAGGGTAGCATCTCTGGTCTCCTAGAGGCCACAATCCTGCTAACCTCAACAGGCAACTTAATAAGGCTCAGACCCCAACCTGCCCTTCCCCCAGTGGGGGCAGCTCCCACCTCTCCTCAAAAAGTCAGAATACACCATTATCAGCATCAGCAGATTTGCCTTGTCATGTCACCCCTTACAACCCAGGATTTAAAGTGCCCTTGGGAAGCAATGATCTGCACAAGGGTGATCACAAGAAGGGAATTATTTAAGCACGAGCCAAAGATGTCACTTTGCTAAGGCAATGCGATGGATTTCAAAAAAGAAGTATTTGTTCCCACGTAGTTTGATACTAAAAGCAGAAAACTTTCTTTTTACTGCATACAGGAAATAGTTGTCATAGATGCTAACCACAGCTGAGCCATATGTAAACCACAGTATCATTTTTCTTTAATAAGTGGAAGATTTTTACTCACAGCATCACTGACCACCAAAAAGAATTTCCATCCTCCATCTCTACAGCAAGAGAAAATGGTAAGTCAAGCTGCCTTCCTTAAACTACCAGCCAGAGGTTGCTAAAGCAGCTTTTTCATTCAGAAATGTAGATTGCCCTCCAAGGTTTCTGTCACCCATCTCTACTACTAGGTGATGAGTAAATCCTTAAACAAATCTAGTTTCTTTGCATTCTGGGACCCCTTCAGAGCACGTGCTTTTGTGACCATGACCCACAATGGATCACAATGTAAAATATATGACCATGGGTCACTGCCCAAAAGTTTGAAAAAGATGCTTTAGCATACACTGACTGGCAGATGAAGGTCTGATGAAACAAAGCAGACTGCTAGGTGTAGATTTTGAGGGAATACTAATTTTAAAAAAATCAAGTGCCATCAACTAAAGGAGGGCAGATGATTCCTTTGATTCACCCCTGAATATTAGCTATTTGCTCTAGGAAATTTGGCATCACTGTGTCCCTGCTGTGAGAGCAAGGCCTCTGACCTAAGGCTCCTCACCCTAGACTGAGTCTGGAACTAACACCTCTCTTGGGGGAACAATGGCTTCCCTTCCCGTCACTGTGAGGCTCACCTGGAAGCTCTGCAAGGACTATATGAGTGTGTGCATTGTTCTCACTGTGTAGATGAAGGAAAGGGGCTCAGACTAGGGAACACTGATGGTCTCATTTGAATGATAAAACTAAAGAAGGGGGCACTCATGCAAGTAACAACAAAATCCAAAATATCTCAGTCACACTGAGCAAGAGTTTCCCTCTAAGAATGAAGATAATGGAAACAATAACCTGAGTATAAGCACTACATTTTTTTGTACTCTGAAAGAATGATGGAAAGTCTAATAACCAATCATTTCTTATTCCCAGCTAAAACAAAAAAAAAACACACTTTTTTCTTTTTGAGTTGGAGTCTCACTCTGTCGCCCAGACTGGAGTGCAGCGGCCGCTCCCGGCCACCGCAGCCTTGACCTGCTGGGCTCCGGCAATCCTTCCGCCTCAGCCTTCCAAGCAGCCGGAATTACAGGCATGTGCTGCCACGCCCGGCTGATTTTTTGATTTATTGTAGAGATGAGGTCTCGCCTGCCCAGGTGGGTCTCGAACCCTCAGGCTCAGGCAATCCACTCACCTCAGCCTCCCAAAGGGGCGGGATTACAGGCTGAGCCACTGAGCCCAGCCACATTTTTTTTTTAAATTTAAAGAGAAGGGTTCTTGCTATCTTGCCTAGGCTGGTCTTTTTTTTTTTTTTTTTTTGAGTTGGAGTCTCACTCTGTCGCCCAGACTGGAGTGCAGTAGCTGCTCCCAGCTACCGCAGCCTCGACCTATTGGGCTCCGGCGATCCTTCCGCCTCAGCCTTCCAAGTAGCCAGAATTACAGGCATGTGCTACCACGCCCGACTGATTTTTTGATTTATTGTAGAGATGAGGTCTCGCTGCCCAGGCGGGTCTCGAACCCACGGGCTCAGGCAATCCACTCACCTCAGCCTCCCAAAGGCGCGGGATTACAGGCTGAGCCACCGAGCCTGGCTCTAGGCTGGTCTTTAACTCCTGGGCTGAAGTGATCCTCTCGTCTTAGCCTCTGAGTAGCTGGGACTATTGGCACATGCCACCATACTTGGCTCAGCTAATACTTTTTTTTTTGAGTTGGAGTCTCACTCTGTCGCCCAGACTGGAGTGCAGTGGCCGCTCCCGGCCACGGCAGCCTCGACCCACTGGGCTCTGGCGATCTTTCCACCTCAGCATTCCGAGTAGCCGGAATTACAGGCACGCGCTACCATGCCCAGCTGATTTTTTGATTTATTGTAGAGATGAGTTCTCGCCAAGTTGCCCAGGTGGGTCTTGAACTCGCGGGCTAAGGCAATCCACTCACCTCAGCCTCCCAAAGTGCGGGATTACAGGCTGAGCCACTGAGCCCGGCAGCTAACACTTTTTATAATAGCATTACTGAGATGCAATTAACTTTCCAAAGGATTCACCCATTTGAAATGTACAACTCAATGGTTTTTAGTATATTCATCACTACAATTCAATTATAGAAAATTTGGTTACTCCTGCCAAAAAACCCCTCATACCTAGTAGCAGTCACTACTCCTTCCACCAGTTCTATGCAACCACTAATCTTTCTGCCTTGATATATTTGCCCATTCCTCAGCTAATACTTCATTTGGAAATTGGTATCCATTTCCGCCTTCTATAGGAAACACATTTAAACTTTCCTAATTTTTTATTTTGATGGTCATATATAAATTTCATAAGCTTTATAGGTGTCAATACTTTAGAAAAGAATACTGGAATACCTGAGCACTTCATGCACAGCAAAGTCTCAGATATCACCAATACTATTTTGGACCCATGTTTTTAAAGCACTTGGGTACAGTGGCTTTGCAGTCAGTGCAGAAACCCGCCCCTGCCACTTAATCATTTTTTATTTACATTGTGTCACTAAATGACAGAGATATGTTCTAAAAAAATGCCCCTTTTGGTGATTTCATTGTGTAAACATCATAGTGTTTACACAAACATAGATGGTGCTGCCTACTATAAACCTAGGTTACAAGGTACAGCCTATTACTCCCAAGCTACAATCCTGTGTAGCATGTTACTTTCCTGGATACTGTAGGCCACTTAATACAATGGCAAGTACATGTGTGTCCGAACATACTATACCTACAAAAGGTACAGTAAAAATACAGTGTATTTCCAAAATCCAAAAAACTCCAAAATCCAAAACTTTTTGAGCACTGACATGACATTCAAAAGAAATGCTCATTGGAGTATTTTGGATTTTCAGATTTGGGTTGCTCAACTGGTAAGCGTAACACAAATATTCTAAAATAAAAATAAAAAAAACCCAAATCTGAAACACTTCTGGTACCAAGCATTTTGGATACTCTACCTCTATAAAAGATAAAAAATGGTATACATGGATAGGGCACATACCATGAGTGGCACTTGCAGGACTGAAAGTTGCTTTTGGTGAGTCAGTGAATGAGTGGTGAGCAAATATGAAGGCCTAGGACATCATTGTACACTACTGTAGAATTTATAAACACTTTACACTTAAGCTACACTACATTTATTAAATAATTTTTTCTTCAATAATAAATTAACCTTAGCTTACTGTAACTTTTTTACTTTATAAACTCTTAAATCATCAATAACACTGTCTTCCAACTCCACATCTTGTCCCACTGAAAGGTTTCCAAGGGCAGTAACACACATGGAGCTGTCATCTCCTATGATAACAATGCGTTCTTCTGGAATGTTTCCTGAAGAACCTGCCTGAGGATGTTTTACAGTTAACTTAAAAAAAAATAAGTAGAAGGAGTAAATTATAAAATAACAATAAAAGTATACTATACTAGATATATAAGCCAGTAATATAGCTTATTTTTTATTTTTTTTTTGAGTTGGAGTCTCACTCTGTTGCCCAGACTGGAGTGCAGTGGCCGCTTCCGGCCACCGCAGCCTCGCCTGCTGGGCTCCTGCGATCCTTCCACCTCAGCCTTCCGAGTAGCCGGAATTACAGGCATGCACTACCACGCCCGGCTGATTTTTTGATTTATTGTAGAGATGAGGTCTCACTGCCCAGGCAGGTCTCGAACCCGCGGGCTCAGGCAATCCACTCACCTCAGCCTCCCAAAGGCACGGGATTACAGGCTGAGCCACCGAGCCCGGCCGTAATATAGCTTATTATCATTATCTAGTATCATGTATGGTACATAATTGTGTGTGGATGCCTTTAAACAAATGGCAGACTGTAGGTTTGTTTACATCAGCATAACCAAAAATATGTAATGTGTTGTAGTAATGACGTTATGATGTCACTAGGCAAAGGAATTTTTCAGATCCATTATAATCTTATGGACCACTGTTGTACATGTGGTCCACTGTTCCAAAATATTATGTGGTGTGTGACTGTATTTCTACACTGGGAAAGTTAATTTCTCTGAGTTTCAAGTAACCATTAGTAAAATGAAGGTAGTAATTACCTTGAACGGTGATGATTAAATAAAATATTTATCAACTCAGCCCTTATCTATTGAGTGCCTTCAGTGTGTCAGATTCTTTGTTGGTCACTGAAGATGCACAGACTTGTTACCCTCATTTAATTCATTCACAAAACACAGACAGATAGATAAACAAGTAATTACGTTAGGAGAAAACTGCTACACAGGAAGTGGAGTAGTACATAAGAGTTCAAAATGAAGAAGGAAGGCTGCAGAGAGGGAGGACACATCTGAGAGTTGAAGGATGAGAAGAAATTTGCCAGGGGAACAAGCTGGGACAGAAAAGTCCAAAACAAGGTAACAGCTTCTGCAATGTGTATGAATGCACCTAGCACTATGGCTGGTGAGTGGTTGATAATCAATACTTCCTGTTGTTCTACTCTTTTTTTGAGTTGGAGTCTCACTCTGTCGCACACTGGAGTGCAGTAGCTGCTCCCAGCCACTGCAGCCTCAACCTGCTGGGCTCTGGTGATCCTTCCGCCTCAGCCTTCCACGTAGCTGGAACTACAGGCACGCACTACCATGCCCAGCTGATTTTTGATTTATTGTAGAGATGAGGTCTTGCTAAGTTGCCCAGGTGGGTCTCTAACCCATGGGCTCAGGTGATCCACTTACTTGAGCCTCCCAAAGTGCGGGATTACAGGCTGAGCCACCGAGCCTGGCTTGTTCTACTTTTTTTTTTGAGTTGGAGTCTCACTCTGTCACCCAGGCTGGAGTGCAGTGGCATGCCCACGGCCACCACAGCCTCGACCTGCTGGGTTCAGATGATCTTCCACCTCAGCCCTCCAAGTAGCTAGAACTGTAGGCGTGCACCACCATGTCCACCTAATTTTTTTATTGTAGAGATGAGGTCTCACCAAGTTGCCCAGGCTGGCTGGTCTCGAACCTGTGGGATCAGGCAATCCTCTCACCTCTGCCTCCCAAAGTTTTGGGATTACAGGCGTGAGCCAACTGCGCCTAGCCTGTTCTACTCTTACTCTCTTTTATGTTCTTGAAAAGATGCTTTCTAGAATCCAGAAAGAAATTTTAAAAATTGCTGCTGCTGGCCAGGCTCGGTGGCTCAGCCTGCAATCCCAGCACTTTGGTAGGCCAAGGTGAGTAGATTGCCTGAGCCCACGGGTTTGAGACCAGCCTGGGCAACTTGGTGAGACCTCGTCTCTACAATAAATAAATTAGTTGGGCGTGGTAGTGCACACCTATAGTTCTGGCTACTTGGAAGGCTGGTGCAGAAGGATCACCAGAGCCCAGCAGGTAGACGCTGGGGTGGCTGTGAGTGTGCCACTGCTCTCCAGCCTGGGCGACAGAGTGAGACTACAATTAAAAAAAAATTGTTGCTGCTAGGACAAATGAGTGGATTTGGGACTTAGGAGGTACCTGTTCTGTCTTTTTCTGAGGCTAAGTCATCTCTAGCAGCAAAGTGTATTTTAAACCATAGCTGCTTTTTTTCCCCCACAAACTTTTTTTTTTTTTTGAGTCGCAGTCTCACTGTGTTACCCCAGCTGGAGTGCAGTGGTGTGATCACGGCTCACTGCAGCCTCAGCCTCCCGAGGAGCTGGGACTATAGACACATACTGTTGCACCCAAATAATTTTTTTTTTTTTGTAGAGATGAGGTCTCACTATGTTGCCTAGGCTGGTCTCAAACTCCTAAGAAATTTCAAACCAAGTGAAGTTTGTCTCTTTTAATCTAGAATAGTCCCTCTACATGTAAATAGCCTACAAGCCGAACCTGTCGATTTTTTTCTTCATTACAATTTTTATTTACTAATATCATTATTACTATTATTATTTCACTCTGTCACCCAGGCTGGAGGGCAGTGGTATGCTCACAGCCACCCCAGCATCAACCTGCTGGGCTCCAGCAATCCTTCCGCCTCAGCCTTCCAAGTACCTGGAACTACATGTGTGCGCTACCACACCCAGCTAATTTTTGATTTATTGTAGAGATGAGGTCTTGCCAAGTTGCCTGGGCTGGTCTCAAACTGACAAATTCAGGCAATCAACTCACCTCGGCCTCCCAAAAGTGCTGGGATTACAGGCTGAGCCACTGAGCTTGGCCTGCTTGTTAATTTCAGCTTCTTTGAAGGCATCTGGGAATTTCCAGCACACGATCCTTGGACTTTACTCCATCTACACTCACTCTCTGGATGACTTCATCTAGTCCCACGGCTTAAGTACTATCTGCATGCCTACGACCCCAAATGTCTTATCTCTAGTTCAGACCTCTCTCCCTAACTCCTGCCTTACATCCCAGTGACCTTAGCTGCCCCTCAGAGCTGCTCTACCTACAGTCTTCCACAAGTTAGTTGTGAGGGAATACTCTGGCCCAGTATTTACTTCTCAGATCTCCTCTCCCACTGCCTCCCCTATCTCATTCCACCTCAGGCATGAGCTTTTGCCTAGAGTTACTACTTCTGCCCACACTATACTCTTCACTAATATCACCTTGGTTAACTTTACTTCCCTCAACTCTTTGGTTAAATCTTCATTTCGCTTTTTTTTTTTTAGTTGGAGTCTGCTACCCAGGCTAGAGTATAGTGGCAGGCTCATGGCCACTGCAGGCTCTACCTGCTGGGCTCAGGCGATCCTTCTGCCTCAGCCTTCCAAGTAGCTGGAACTACAGGTGTGTGCCACCATGTGCATGGCTAATTTTTTTTGATTTACTGTGGAGATGAGGTCTTGTCAAGTTGCCCAGGCTGGTCTCGAACCCTTGTGCGCAGACAATCCTCTTGCCTCCGCATCCCAAAGTGCTGGGATTACAGGCGTGAGTCACTGCGCCCGACCCCAAATCTTCCTTTCTCAATTTCACCATCTTCTTTCATGTTACAACTTCTTCCTCACTCCACACTCCTGATATTCCTGTTCTTCTCAGAGTGTCTTTTGTCAATCACACTTAGTATTTTCTAATATACCCCATAGTTTATTTACTATGTTTATTGTTTTACTGTCTATCTCTTTGCTGGAATGGACACTCTACCAGGGCTGGAACCAATGTCTATTTTGCTCACTGATATAACCCAAGCACCTGGCACAGTGCCCGGCACCTGGTAGGTACTCAATAAATATTTGTTAAAAGGATGTATGAATCTTGGGAAACCATATCAATCTTACACATTATAAATAAATTCCAATAAAAGATATTTATTAAAGCAGTAACTCTCAGCACTGGCTAATCTCTTAGTTGCTACCTATCCTTAGCTAGGCTTTTCACAGGGGAACTAAGTATTTCAGAGCAAGCACAGGGAAAGCATTTGTTCATTGCAACAGATAACAGATACTCTTTTTTTTTTTTTGAGACAGGGTCTTACTCTGTCGCCTAGGCTGAAGTGCAGTGGCACAATCCTGGCTCACCACAGCCTTACTCTCCCGGGTTCAGGTGATCCTTCTGCTTCAGGCTTTAGAGTAGCTGTGGCTACAGGCTTGTACTACCATGCCTGGGTAACTTTTGTGTGTGTGTGTGTGTGTGTGTGTGTGTGTGTGTGTGTGTGTGTGTGTGTGTATGTGTGTGTGTGTGTGTGTGTAAAGACAAAGTTCTACTATGTTGCCTAGGCTGGTTTTGAACTCTTGGGCTCAAGTGACTCTCTTGCCTTGGCCTCCCGAAGTACTGAAATTACAGTTGTGAGCCACTGTGCTCAGCCCAGATGACAGCCATTCTTGGCTGTCAACAACTTGGAATTTGTCCTAGGCTGGCTTAAGCACCATCCCATGAGAGCTTGTGGGATGTTCAACAATCTGGTCATTAAGTGTATATCTGAGATACAGGGGTTAAGATATCTTAATTAACAAACAAATAAGGGACCGAACTAAGGAGAATGCTGGATAATTTTTTAAAAAGCCATATTTGGATTCATTTCATGTGAAAATGGAGCTCTGAAACAACCAGGCCAGGAGACCTATGACTTTTCTCCGTGTAAATTTTTTCCCTTGTCATTGGCTACACTGCAGTTGGGCTGCATTTGACTGATTGGTTTTGGAGGTCTAGTTTTAAAGTCATACACACTACTATGTTAAGAGCGAGAAACAATGCCTTAGTCCAGTCTGGAAGTTGAAAACCAACATTGGATGGATGTAATTGGAGCAATGATCTCACTCAATACTAAGCCAACTGCAACTCCTTGTCAGAATCTGCCAAAAAGAATTATTTAGAGGTACAAATTTGCTACAGGCAGCAAGCTGAGCTGCAGAAAAGATGATCACTCACAACAGCTGTCACATCCAGTCATGCCAAAGTAAGAGAATCATACGGACACTAGTTTTCTCTTTTGCTCAGTGGAAATCTGACAGCAGCTAGAAAAAGATGTAAAAAGGAACTGGTCTTCTTATTGCTGGAGATCTTAGTACCCAGTGAAAACCTCAGGAATAAAAAGAAGACCCTAAAAACTTCCAATGAGTGGGGGACAAATGAGGTCATTTCCCAAATGGTGTCAGACTTCTCAACAGCAACACTGGAAGCTAGAAAACTGCCAGTGGAGCCATTTTCCACCTATAACACTATATGCAGCAATACCATTAATGAACTGTGAAGGAAGAACAAAGTCATTTACAGACATGCAAAGTTTAAAAAATTTACCTCCCATAAATGTTTCCTGTTATTAAAGGATGAGCTCTATCAAAACAGGGGAATAAACCTACAAGAGGAAGACAAGGGTTCCAAGAAACAGTGTTCCACAAAGAGCACCAAATTAAAAGGCAATCCCCAAACAACAGCTGCACAGAAAACCAAGAGAACAAGAAGCCCAAACCTCAGCAGGAGGATAAAGGCCCCAGAAGGGATGGAGGGGTGGGGGTAATTGGGATCTCCACTGGCCCCTTGCAGTGGGAAGATGCGACTGACAGACTATAGAATGTAGAGAATACTGTATAGAATATAAAACATGGTAGAGGCCGGGCTTGATGGCTCAGCCTGTAATCTCAGCACTTTGGGAGGCCGAGGTGAGTGAACTGCCTGAGCCCATGGGTTCTAGACAAGCCCAGGCAACTCGGCGAGACCTCGTCTCTACAATAAAAAAAAAAAGAGATTAGCTGGGCATGGTAGTGCGCTCCTGTAGTTCCAGCTACTTGGAAGGTTGAGGCGGAAGGATCATCAGAGCCCAGCAGGTCAACACTGGGGCGGCTGTGAGTGTGCCACTGCATTCCAGCCTGGGCGATGGAGTGAGACTCCAACTCAAAAAAAAAAAAAGGTAGAAAACAGTAAAGGGATTTTAACCCTTCGTTAAAGAGTTTGGGGAAAAAAATTTATGATGGGGACATAGAAAACCAACTAGCTAACCAAATATACACAAACGTGCATGAAAAGAAAAATAATGATAGCTCACATCGCGGCTCAGTAGTGAACAATAATGACAGTGATAATCAGGTCAACATCAAATTATAATGTAATCAAACTGGAAGAATGGAAACAGAACTGGGCTGTTGAGAGGTAGGAGGTGATACGAGAGTGTTAAATCCTCCTCTTTTAAAACAGGAGTTCGTATCTTTTTTTTTGGTAGAGACAGGCTTCCCTAATGTTGCAGTGGCTGGTCTCAAACTCCTGGCCTCAAGTGATCACCTTGGTCTCCCAAAGCTAGGATTACAGGAGTGAGCCTGTATGGTGAAGAGCAATAATGCAAGCATACCTTGAAAATGACCTTATGGTTTAAGAAGAATGTTTAAAGTTCTGAGCTAAGGAATCTGGGTGTGGTCAACCCAGAGGTTTACTCCTTATCTCTTAAAAATACCAGGACCCCTGACCTGTTCCTATATGACGTGTAAGAACTGAGGCCCTTTTTTCTGGGCTAGGTGGAGATTGCTAAGTGAAGAATTCTTTTTTTTTTTTTTTTTTTTTAGTTGGAGTCTCACTGCATTACCCAGGCTGGGGTGCAGTGGCATGCTCATGGCCTCCCCAGCATCAACCTGCTGGGCTCCAGCGATCCTTCTGCCTCAGCCTTTCAAGTAGCTGGAACTACCATGCCTGGCTAATTTTTAAAATTTATTGTAGAGATGAGGTCTTCCTGAGGTTGGTCTCAAACCTGCAGGTTCAGGCAATCCACTCACCTCCTCCTGAAGTGCTGGGATTACAGGCTGAGCCATTGAGCCCGGTCAGTGAAAATTTCTATATAAACGGCATGCCTTTTGCAAGGGGCCAGTGGGGATTCTGCCCAGTTGACTGCTTCTGGAACCTCCTGTACGTAAATCCCCAATAAAATTATGTCTTGCTTGTTATCTCCAGGTCTTTTCTTTGGCCTCTGGGACCCTGTGCTGTCCTTACTCAATTCGGTAGAGGTACAGCCCAACAGAGCCACTATGCCTAACCGGGGATTGGTACTTCTTAAAAAATAAAAACTACAGTGAAAAGGCAAAAAATTTTTTTTTTGAGTTGGAGTCTCACTCTGTTGCCCATGCTGGAGTGCAGTGGCACGCTCACGGCCACTGCAGTCTTGACTTGCTGGGCTCAGGTGATCTTTCCACCTCAGCCTTCCAAGTCGTTGGAACTACAGGCATGCGCAACCATGCCTGGCTAATTGTTTGATTTACTATAGAGATGAGGTCTCGTCAAGTTGCCCAGGTTGGTCTTGAACCTGTGAACTAAGGCAATCCTCTCACCTCGGCCTCCCAAAGTGCTAGGGTTGCAGGTGTGAACCACCATGCCCAGTCTGAAAAAGACGTTAATAAATAATGTCTAAAACTGATAAACCAAGAAAGAAAAGTATACTAAGCACAATATTTTAAAATATGGACACAAATACCAGAAGAAATAGCAAAAAGTGTGTAAAGTAATTGTCTCTGGAAAGTGGGACCCAGGACTGAGGCAGGCAATTGCACAACACATTTTGATTTTCAAACTATGCAACTATGTAACCTTAATTTTAAAAAAATTGCCCTGTGAGGTGGTTCTTGCCTGTAATCTCAGTACTTAGGGAGGCGAGGCAAGAGGAATACCTAAGTCCAGGAGTTCAAGACCAGGCTGGGCAACTTGGTGAGACCTCCTCTCTATAATAAATCAAAAAATTAGCTGGGCATGATGGTGCACACCTGTAGTTCCAGCTACTTGGAAGGTTGAAGAGGAAGGATCGCCTAAGCACAGCAGGTCGAGGCTATAGTAGCTGTGATTGTGCCACTAAACTCCAGCCTGGGCAACAAAGTGTGACTCCGACTCAAAAAAACAAAACAGAACAAAAAAACCCACTGTTAACTGGCTGGGTATGTTGGTTCACAGTGATTTGAGAGGCCAACACAGGAGGATTGCTTGAGACCAGGAGTTCAAGACCAGCCAGGGCAACACAGTGAGATCCCTTCTCTGCAAAAAAACAAAAACAACAAAAAACTGGGCAAGGTGGCACACACTTGTAGTCCCAGCTACTCAGGAGGTTGAAGAAGGAGGTGGGAAGATTGTCTGAGGCCAGGAGCTCAAGGTCTATAGTAAGCTATGAAGCTATACTTTGGCCCGAGTGACAGAGTAAGGCTCTGTCTCTTAAGAAGAAAAAAAATCACCGACAACCAATTTGGATTAATATATCTTAGTGTTCCTTTTGCTAGAAAAAGATGAGAAGGGGATTTTCCTGGGGAGACTTCAAGTCTTGACCATGTTACTCTCCTGGCTTTCCAAATTTTGAACATATTCTCTCTCTGCTGCTATTGCCATTTAACATGTTTCCTATTGTTTATTACTAATAAAGACTTTCAATATGTGTAATCTTCATAACATCAAAGTACCTAAACAGAGCTGCATTTTATAGCTTTCTTTGCATAGGTCATTTGTTTAAATTATCTTATTTTAATTTTTGATTTGGGGCCTCACTCTGTCACCCAAACTGGAGTGCAGTGGCAGGATCACGGCTCACTGTAGCCTTGTCCCTGGGCTTATGCCATCCTTCCGCCTCAGCCTCCCAAATAGCTGGGACTGTAGATGTGTGCCATCACACCTGGCAAATTTTTAAATTCATTTTAGAGAAGAGGTCTTACCATGCTGCTCAGGCTGGTCTTGAACTCCTGGGCTCAAGCAACCTTCCTGCCTCAGCTTCCCAAAGTATTGGAATTACAGGTGTGAGCCACCACACCCAACTTCTTTAATTTACTCACTCAAAATGTCTTTTTTTTTCTAATTTTTTTTGGGTTTTTTTGAAGTTGGAATCTCACTCTGTCACCCAGACTGGAGGGCAGTGGCATGCTCCCGGCCACTGCAGCCTTGACTCCTGCTGGGCTCCTGCGATCCTTCCGCCTCAGCCTTCCAAGCAGCCATAACTACAGGCACGCGCTATCAAGGCCGGCTTTTTATTTTATTTTATTTTATTGTAGAGACGAGGTCACGCCAAGTTGTCTGGTGGGTCTTGAACCCGTGGGCTCAGGCAATTCTCTCTCCTTGGCCTCCCAAAGTGTTGGGAGTACGGGCTGAGCCACTGAGTCCAGCCTTCAAAATGTCTTATATTCCTATTCTGTGCGCTACCATGCTGATGTCAAAGATACAAAGAGTAAGTGTGGTTCCTGTCCTTAGGGAATTATGGCTTCCTCATTAGGCAAAATCATTCAACTTATTGCTCTTTTTCCACTGGAAAAGATGATGAGATGATCTATCTCCATGAGTGAAATAATGAAAATAATAAAAGCTAGAACATTTTTCCGGCATTTAATATAAAAGGTTTTGCAGAATCATATTTATTTCTCAGTTAATTCTGTATGTTGTTAACCAGAATATAAAGAGTTTATAACTCTCATAAGATGAAATATCTCTCAATTTAATAATAAAGTTCCAGCCGGGCTTGGTGGCTCAGCCTGTAATCCCGCGCTTTGGGAGGCTGAGGTGAGTGGATTGCCTGAGCCTGCAGGTTCGAGACCCGCCTGGGCAACTTGGCAAGACCATATTTCTACAATAAATGAAAAAATCAGCCAGGCATGGTAGCGCGTGCCTGTAATTCCAGCTACTTGGAAGGCTGAGGTGGAAGGATCGCTGGAGCCCAGTGGGTCAAGGCTGCTGTGGCCGGGAACGGCCACTGTACTCCAGTCTGGGCGACAGAGTGAGACTCCAACTTAAAATAATAATAATAATAATAATAATAATAATAATAATAATAATAAAGTTCCACTGTCCATCCCCAAGTACAATGAATTCAAGTAGCACAATTTGTGAAGGCTGCCTTTCAGGCAGACAGACCAGTCCTTATGACAAACTGAAGCAAATTCCAGTTATTAAAACAAACAAACACACACACACACACACACACACACACACACACACACACACCCCCACATACAAAACACAGAGACCCTCATTCGCCAGGGCTAATTCAATGGCAATGGGATTTACTTCACATCTATTCAGGACAGGCCTCCTCTGCCACAAGGCACTGCTTCATCTGCTGTGTGGAGGCACTAAGCATTGATGGCCTGGAGCTTAGAGGGGGGAAAAAATTAAAGCAGCAGCACGGCCTGCCTTTGCACCTACCCTGTTCCAGTGGAGGTCAAATGCAGTTTGTGTCCTGCTGCCTACGTCAGGATTCATTAAAGCACTGACAGCAGGGGAGAAAAATGAGTGGCTACTGGCCCAATCATTTTTGTCTTTTCCAGGCTTTTCCCCTACCCTCTCCCCACTTTTTGGCATTGAAACTTACATTCAGTGAAATGCGCAGAATAAAGGTACTGATTATCTTCCATCAGTTTTAACAAACACATACCCCTGTGCAACTCATGTCGGTAGTAAAAGTATTGAACATTTCCATCACACCAGAAGTTATCTTCCCAGTCAATTCCCTACACCCCCAGCAATGACTATTCCAACTTTTAGCATCAAAGATTAGTTTTGCCTTGTTTTGAACTTTATATAAATGGAATAATATTTATTCTTTTGTGTCTGGTTTCTTTCATGCAGCACAATGTTTTTGAGTTCACCCATGCTGTGTATCAATGGATTTTTCCTTCTTACTGCCACACTTTGTTTATCCATTCTCCTATTGATAGATACCTGGGCTTTTTCCAGTTTTGCATGATCATGAATAAGACATGAATGTATAACTTTTTTTGGTATGTTTTCATTTCTTTTGGATGAGAAACTAGAAGTAGAATTGCTGCATCACAGAGTAGGTATATGTTTAACTCTACAAGAAAATGACAAACCTCCAGAGCTAAGAACTCTTATAATTTACAGTTGCACCAGCAACGTATTAGAGTTCTGGTTGCTCCATATCTTCACCAACATTTGATGTTATCAGTCTGTTTCATTTTAGCCTTTTCAGGAGGTATGAACTGAGATTTACCGTGGTTTTAATTTGCATTTTCCTGATGTCTAATGATGATTAACACTTTTGTCATACGCTCATACATATATCTTTTATGAAATGTCTGTCAATTTTTCTGTCATTTAAAAAATTGGGCTGTCTGTCTTTTTATTATTGACTCATAGTTCTACATATATTGCAGATATATAAATATCTCATATATTTTGCAATTATTTCCTTTCTGTCTGTGGCTTGCCTATTCATGTTCTTAATAATCTCTTTCTCATACCTGTAATTCCAGCCCTTTGTGAGGTAGAGGAGAGAGGACTGCTTGAGCCCAGGGGTTCAAGACCAGCCTGGACAACTTGGTGAGAACTTGTGTCTACAATAAATTAAAAAAACTAGCTGGGCATAGTTAATAAAAAAATTAGCATGCTCCTGTGGTTCCAGTTACTTGGAAAGCTGAGGTGGAAGGATTGCCTGAACCCAGCAGCTAGAGGAAGTGTGCCACTGTACTCCAGTCTGGGCAACAGAGTGAGACTCTAATTCAAAATAATAATAATAATAATAATAACAATAATAATAATTATTATTCCCTTTTGATGGGCCAGGCTACTGGTTTAACAAAAAAGGAAAAAAACAGTATTGCTGCAAATTAAAAAAACCCAAATGATTCGCACTTCTTTAAACTATTTGCTTTTAGAAGCCAGTTCTATAGGTTAGCAAATGTAGAACCATTATAATTATTCCACTACCTAAGCACAGGCTAATTTAAAAAGAACAAAAATCTTTGATGGCTACCCTCTTGTCAGATATGTGCAGTTGCTGCAGAGCCAACGTAGAGCAGGAAATGGCTCTGTCAAATGAGAATTAGGAAGGGAAGTCCCAAAAGGCCACCGAGATTGCCATCCAACCAAACAGTGTTTGTTGTTGTTTTTTGTTTTAAATGGGGAGAGGGAAGTGGACAAAATGAAGAAAGAAAGTCTTTAAAGTCTTTCATACTGCATTCTGGTTATTACAGGCCATTCCTTTTTCCACTCTCTCCACAAGTGGATTCAAAAATAAGGAAGGAAGTTATGGTGGTTAAGAGCAAGACATGAAGATGCCAAGACTTCTGGGCTGAACTTCTAATTCATCTGCTGTGGGACTTGCCCCCACTCTGGATGAATCACTCCTTCAAATTTTCTACTTCAGTGACTGAGACACAGAGAGACCAATTTAACTCAGTGAGAGGCTGTGAGTTTTATTTATTTATTTAGTTTTTTGAGTTGGAGTCTCACTCTGTTGCCTAGACTGGAGTGCAGTGGCACACTCCCGGCCACCACAGCCTCGACCTGCTGGGCTCTGGCGATCCTTCCACCTCAGACTTCCAAGTAGCTGGAACTACAGGCGTGTGCTACCACACCGGCTACTTTTGATTTATTGTAGAGACGAGGTTTTGCCAAGTTGCCCAGGTGGGTCTTGAACCCGTGGGATCAGGCAATCCACTCGTCTCGGCCTCCCAAAGTGCTGGGATAACAGGCTGAGCCACTGAGCCCAGCCTGTGAGCTTTATTAATCATTAATGCTCTGCATGAGCCTCTGCAGAACCCAAGTTCTGAAACACCGGTTACCTCATAATCATCTGGAAAGGCCAATCATTTCCAGCCCCACCCACATATCCATGACTCCCTCTTCTGTGTAGCACCTTACCCCCTGGCAGCTGTGCAAAGGTTTGCTTTAGAATTCTTTCTGTAATTAATTAATCCCACAACACAACTTTAAAACAACAGTTAAAAGAACCAGGAAAGAGGATGGTAATAAGGATAACACTGTCACAGCAATCCCACCTGTCCAAGCAATCCTGCCAGTGTGAAATGCTCTAGAAAACATCTGCACTTCCCTGGGATGCAAGCCCCAGGAATAGGCTGCTGGATGGCCAGCTGACCTAGAGTCAAGCAGAAGCCATCAGCTGGAAAGTGGAGGAGGTTTCTATCAGTACAAGGGAGGGAGGAAGGGAAAAAAGGTCACTTAGGCACAATAAGTCTCTTGCCCCTTTTACTACTCATGTTAAACTCTGCCAAAACAAGGCTAAAAAAGAAACAAAAGATAGGACACTAGCAACGCAATCTAAACTTCATCAAATTGAAAAGTCTGAAGACAAAGAAAAACACCTGTCCAGCAGGTCAACATATATGGAGGCTAAGAATGGCTCAGGTATCTTTAATTAGTTTCCCTGTGGGTTACAGGCCATGGACCCACCTAATTCTGTGATCATTCAGCAGCCCATCATCTATTTTGGGTTAGCCTTGCCAGCTCATAAATGTAACCTGCCTCCTGGTCGAGCTTCAAATGCTCTTGGGTCTCTTGACTTACAATTAAATGTTTGAGCTTCTACAAAAAGTATGAATTTGTCAGATGTCTTGTCAGTGCCTCTTTACCCCTGGAAGAAAGAAATAACTTAAGCCTACATAATTGGTTTATGCTCATGGTCTAAATTCAAAATGGTAAAAAATGGACCCAATGAAAAAATAAACTCCTATTGTCGCTACCCTTCCCCCACCACACAATTCTTTTTCTCAGAGGTAACCACTCTTACTAGTTTCTTTTTTTTTTTTTTTTGGTCGAAATCGCACTCTGTTACCCAGGTTGGAGTGCAGTGGCACAATCATGGCTCATTGCAGCCTTGACCTCCTGGGCTCAGGTGGTCCTCTTGCCTCAGTCTTCTGAGTAGCTGGGACTAGAGGTGTGCAACACCATGGCTAATTTTTTGATTTTTTTTGTAGAGATGAGGTCCCACTATGTTGCCCAGGGTGCTCTCAAACTCCTGGGCTCAAGCAATCCTCCCACCTCAGTCTCTCAAAGTACTGAGATTATAAAAGTGAGCTGCCATGTCCAGTGTGTTATCAGTTTCTTGTGTGTCCATTCAGAGAGATTAGATTCTCTGCATATTCAGTCACTGACAGTTCATAAATTACCTCTCCTTTAGTAGCCGATTTCCTACGTGATCTATAAACATTTGTGATAAACCTCCATATATTTAACTTTTATTTGAATCTGGAAATAAAGCTCTGCAAACAAGAGTAAAAAATATGGACGATATAATAGGAGCTAGGTGGAACACAAAAAATGAATGACTGATTCCAAAATGATTACAAAATTAGGAGGAAGACAATTAGAAGGGTATAAAAATGATCTAAGTGAAATTAACACAAACCTCTCCCAAATAAATTAAAAAAAAAACAAAACAAGCCAGCCCGGGCAACACTGCAAGACCTCATCTCCACAAAAAATAAAAAATTAGCTGGGTGTGGTGGAGCACGCGCCTGTAGTCCCAGCTACTTAGGAGGCTGAGGCAGGAGAACTGACTGCCTGAGCCTGGGAGGTCGAGGCTGTGGTGAGCTGTGATCATGCCACCGCACTCCAGCCTGAATGAAAGAGTGAGACCCTGATTCAGAAAACAAAATCAAAACTGAAGCTGCTCCTCTGCCTTTTTCTTCTTCCGCCTTCCTTCCACATCCATCAGAGTAAGTATCACTGAGAATTTTAGTTGTTATTAAGCAAACACTGATTAAGCACCTTCTCTGAACCAGACATTGTTCTAGAAGCTGGGAATACAACAGAGAGCAAGACACTCTCTACCCTCAGAGAGCTGAATACCTGCAGTGAGGACATAAAAAAACAAAAAAAAAAGAACTGGCTTAAAGATGGTAGATCCTGGTAGGCGCAGGAGGGATGGTGGGGTGTGAGAGGGATGCTGCAAAGAGTGCTCGGACAGGCCTCTTTGAGAGGGGACAGTTGAGAGCTCGGTGATGAGAGGTAGGGAACCTGAAAATGTGAAAATCAGAGAAAAAAACATTCAAAGCGGCAAGAACCAGTAATCCTGAGCTCAGTGTGGTTGAAGACATAAAAGGGAGTTTGACTTGAGCAGAGACCCTCCATTTCTTCCTGCCAGAGTGATTTCATGCACATACAAACAATGTTTGTATCCTCCCTTTTAAAACATAATTTGCTGTATGCCCCTACACGATTCTGGTTGTAGCTCTTTTCACTTATCTACTACGTATTTTAGAGATCATTCCCTATCAGTACCTAAAGTATATCCTCATTCTTTTAAAGCTGCACATTATTCAACTATACGGAAGAAACATAATTCATCAAGTAGTATGGTTACTGATGGAACTGCCTATGGCAATCCTGTGCCACTACAAACACAGATAACCACACCTTTTTCAAAGCAAGGTTATTCAACTTTAGAATTTCTGCCAATATGGTAAAAAACAGCACCTTCTTGTCATTTAATTTGTCTCTCAACCAGGTGGTGGCTCATGCCTGTAATCCTAGCACTCTGGGAGGTGGAGGCAAGAGGATTGCCTGAGCCCAGGGGCTCCAGACCAGCCTGGGCAACGAGGACTCTTTACAAAACAAAACAAAACAAAAAAAATTAGGTGGGCCTAGTGGTTTCCTGGAAACAGCAACCTGCAGCAGCCCCACTCTGCTGCCCAGGCTGGAGTGGAGTGGTACAATCATGGCCACTGCAGCCTCAACCTACTGGGCTCAGGTGTGAGCCACCATACCCTGCTAGAAAAAAATAATGTGAGAGAAGAAATAATTAATTTCTGGTTACTCAAATATAATCCAATTTAAAGGAAACTGTTCTTTATCTTGTTCAGTAAGCTACAGACAGGATCTGTCTCCTTTACGAAGATATTTGGTTAATAATGCTTACTTACATCGCTTCTTAGCCTTTTGGCTAAGATCAAGAGTAATAATGCTTACTTACAGAAGTACATTTATTTACTTATTTATTTGTTTATTTATTTATTTATTATTCTTCAGCCCTCATGAGCCATGGAAAAAATGTAATCCCCTTACACTAAAATGTTTACATAAAACTCAAACCAACCTATGTTGTTCTATTCAAAGTAGTTTCTTGGCAGAGTAACTGGTAGAAAAATTTTTCAGAAAATGTCATTGTCTTGGGGTAAAGGGACCACAACAAATAACCAGTTTTCTTAAGGTTCTGCAACAAGAGGAACTATTTTTCGAGTGAAATTTCTTTCTGCAAGTGAAGTTACAGTTCAAATAAAAAAAAAAAAAAGAAGAAGAAGAAACAGTCTACCCCTTGGTAGGCTCTCTACTTCTTTGTCACAGATTCTTTTCTTGCCTTCGGGTTTTCATTTGCTGGGCAAGAAAGAATTTATAAATGAGAGGAATGTTACTTCAGCTCTACAGAAAGCTTTTAAGGATAGGGTCAATGCAAGGAGCAGTTTCTTCATTAACTAAGTAACAAGATAGGTCATTGTGGCCTCAGGGTTCATTTATCAGCAGGAAAACCTCAGCTGGTAATGGCTGGTTGTTTCCTGCACATCTCAAAATTCAGAGTGAAGAAGTAGACTCCATTGTGGGAGTCTATTTCCTGACTTGGAAGAAAAGAAAATATTTTCATGATGACTATTCTTTTCTCAGGCTGGTGTTACATTTGGCCCAAAGGCATACAAGGCAAGCACAGAGCTCCTACTCCCAGAGTACTTTCTAATGCCTTTTTGTTCTCCAGTTAATTATGTTCTAATGCTGTGTGTGTACCTCATTGGGTTTTACTGATGAGACACCAGCTTTTAAATGAATTTTTATGAAAATGTTAATAGCTGGTAAATTAGGCATGTTTGAACAGTAATTGCTTGCCCATCCACCTGTACCACATACCACCAGCTACAATTTTCCTTGACAGCTGCTGTTCTTGACTGGGACCTACTGTTCCAAGTCCACAGTGGGATTCAAAGCTATTAATAACCCTATGGAAACCCAACCAGTTTTACTGTAATGTTCAGAAAGGCTTTCTTTTGTAATGTTGCACCTGGCATTCACCTTGAGGAGGAAAACTATGAAAGACTTGGCAATCCCCACACTGTCAAGAGAAGATTGGTAGTTTCCCTCCAAAATAAGAGATTGGCTAGATTAGCAGAGAGCCTAAAGCAAGACTCCAAGGTAAACCTCTCAGCTGGGGAGGCTATAGTGGAGCTCCTATGTATTTGGCACTGCTCTGGTAATTACACCTTGGTAAGGTTTCTTTGGCCTTTTGCAAATAGCAGAAGGTTTCAGCAGAATATGGGGGGGGGGGGGAGACATGACCCAGCAATGCCAACACACTTTCCACACCTCCAGCCACAGTATTTCTGGGAGAGGCCAAGCTGTCGTGTTCCCTTTTCCCTTCTTGCTTTTCCATTTGCCATCATTTCCAAGACTCCCTTTCTGCATTCAGTTTATTGCTCTTCTCAAGTAGTCAGGTAATAAGGAAGTATGGTTCCATGGAAAAATAACTCTGGATAAATCAAAATACCTAGGTCTTTTGGGTCTTTTCTGGTCCTTGGCTTCCCTGAGCTCCATTTCCCTGCAAAAGAAGTAGGTCCCCATAGTCTCTTTCTCTTCTAAAACTACAGTGGTATTTTATTGATTCCTAATATTTGTTTAGTTCACACATTCCAAGTTTAGTGTGTCAAAGATATACCTCATGTGCCTGAAAAACACAGGCCAAACCATGAATGTTTTCAATTGCAAAAAATCCACTGCCAGGATCAAGCTATGGTGTCTGCTGTGCCACTGGCTTTATCACCCTCTATTAACATTGGAGTTTACTTTCTACTATAAAAGGTAGAGAATACTTGTGTTTTCTAATTATTATTGTTGAAAAATCTGGGTTGTATTGTTTTGGAAAATTGCTACTCTACTGTGTGTGGTGGCTCATGCCTGGAATCCCAGCACTCTGAGAGGGTGAGGCGGAAGGGTCGCTTGAGCCCAGGAGTTTGAGACCAACTTGGACAATATAGCAAGAATATGACTCTAAAAAAAAAAAAGAAAGAAGAAAAAGAAAAATTAGTCATGTGTGGTTGTATATGCCTGTGGTCCCATCTACTCAGAGGCTGAGGCAGGAAGACTGCCTGAGCCCAGAAGGTTGAGGCAGCGGTGAGCTGTGATCATAGCACTGCATTCCAGCCTGGGCGACACAGTGAGAATCCAACTAAAAAAAAAAAAAATTGGTACTCACTATAGTCACAAATACTTGTTGGCACTTCTAGTTTCACTGGTATCCTTCCTCATTCATCAAGGGAAAAAAGTCAGAAGAACAGGAACTTATGTGTCCAAAACTCTGCTATGTCTCAGCTTCTTAATAGTTTTGGCAAAGGAGATTGTTTTCTTACCAGCTGACTCATTAACATAAAGACTGTAAAAGTTTGTTTAACTGGAACAAAAGGGGCAGATACTAAGGATGTCACTGCTGGCTCATCACTTCCCATCCCTAGTGGTTTTGTTTTTTTTTTTAAATCAATCTCACTCTGTCACCCAGGCTAGAGTGCAGTGGTGCACTCACAGCCACTGCAGCCTCATCCTTCCACCTTAACCTTCCAAGTAGGTGGAACCACAAGTGTGTACCACCACACCTGGCTAATTTTTTTGAATTATTGTAAAGACAAGGTCTCACCAAGTTCCCAGGTTGGTCTTAAACTCCCGGGCTCAGGTAGTCCTCTTGCTTCCATCTCCCCAAAGTACTGGGATTATAGGCATGAGCCACAGCGCCTAGCTCTCTAGGCTTTTAGCCTTTTACGGGAGAAAACAAAAAAATCTTTTGAGGTTAGATGGCTGGGTTAAGAGTGTTGACTCAAGCCTGTAATCCTAGCACTTTGGGAGGCTGAGGTGAGAGGACTGCCTGAGCCCACAGGTTCGGAACCAGCTGGGGCTACTTGGCAAGACCTCATCTCCACAATAAATTAAAAAATTAGCTGGGCCTGAACCTAGTAGGTCAAGGCTGTGGTGGCCGTTGAGTGTGCCACTGCACAGCCTGGGTGACAGAGTGAGACTCCAACTCAAAAAAAAAAAAAAAAAAAAGAGTCAGGAATCTTCATCCTGCCTTTGGAAGAAACCTCAGGGCAGTGATGTCCAACCTTGGGTAGCCCTCAGGAAACATTTGGCACTGTCTGGATAAATTTTTTGGTTGTCATAATTTGAGAAGGAGGAGAGGTATTACGGGCATCTACTAGACAAAGGCTAGTACAGGACAGAGAAGTATCCAACCCAAAAGTCAGTGGTGCTAAGGTTGAGGAGGATCCCTGACCTAAGGGAAATGGCATCCCCTCTATCCAATGGGGTAATTGCAGATCTGCTGCAATGAGGACAGCAGTCTCCCCTATAAACCACTCTTGAGTTCTGTGGGAAAAACAACTAGATTTAAGGTCAAAATCAGTAGTGAACATACCCCACAATTATCAACTTTTAGTTGCTCTTGGGGAGGACAGAGCCTTGCTTAGTTTTCAACAAATGAGAAAAAGTCCTTGGGCTAAACTGAAAGACTTTACTGTACAACACTAAACTTGTTAAGAAACCATTCTTCTGGTCGGGTGCAGTGGCTCAAGCCTGTAATCCTAGCACTTTGGGAGGCCAAGGTGAGAGGACTGCCTGAGTCCAGGGTTCGAGACAAGACTGGGCAACTTGGTGAGACCTGTCTCTACAATAAATAAAAAAAATTAGCCAGGCACGGTAGCGCGTGCCTGTAGTTCCAGCTACTTGGAAGGCTAAGGGAGAAGGATTGCCTGAGCCCAGCAGGTTGAGGCTACAGTGGCCGTGAGCATGCCACTGTACTCTAACAGTGCATGGGCGAGAGAGATGCCAACTCAAAAAGTTAGATGGTTAGAGAACAAAATGCTGGTAGTACTGGATAGCCAGGTTTCTCTGCATGTACATTTTCTCTCTTGTTTAACCGTAGTTCCTTTGTTAAGAATTCCACCTGTGAGCGCCCTCAAGGGGTCTGGAAACGGCCTGGTTATGGTTTCCTTACAATAAAAGTAAAAAAAATTTTCTCCAGCAAAAAAGGTGCAGCTCCACATCATATAGATGAGGAACAATGCAAATGGAACAGTTACAAGATGGAAATAAATTTTAGAAAAAATATGCATATAACAAAACAGCTAGGCCAATTCCCAATCACTGGGGGTGGGTACAAAAGAGTTCATGACTTCATTACTAGTTCAATTATTTTAAAAGCTTCCAAAAAGAAACTAAGCATAAGCTTCAGAACTGACTTAGCTAATAAACTAAAAATGGTCAGTATTCTAACAGTGACTAATCCTTGTCTCTTTCTCGTCGTACCACTGCAAATCAGTTAATCAGTGCAAGATCAGCTCATGCAAAATTGATTTCCTAAGAAGTCAAAAAAAATAATGCAGTGGATAATTTGACAGTTGAATAGACTGTGCAACAGATAAACATGTGATGTTCTATGCAAAATTTTTAAAGGTGTTTGTTTAATTACATTTTAAGAATCTCTAGTAGGAAACAGTTTTCCCTCCTTCTCAAATTAAAGCAGCATGAACTATTTTAGAGGTCTAATTTAGAGTAATCACAGTAAGACAATGGGCTATAATAAACCAATTACTTAACATCCAATGAACCAACTGCCTGACTGTAGATGAAACTAACTAACCTTCAGCAGCAGTGTACAAATTCTGAAGCCAATGAAAAGCTTGCACTGACAGCATATATAAGGCTGTGGGAGGACTATGCATGTTTTTTTCACTGCTATACACAAACATAAAAAAGGAATTAGAGTGATGGTTACACAACTCAATGCCACTAAACTGTACACTCTAAAATGTTTTTTTAGGCTGGGCTTGGAGGCTGCCATCCCAGTACTTTCGGAGGCCGAGGTGAGTGGACTGTCTGAGCCCAGGGGTTCAAGACCAGCCCGGGCAACTTGGTGAGACCTTGTCTCTACAATAACTAAAAAATTAGCCGGGTGTGGTAGCGCGCCTGTAGTTCTGGCTACTTGGAAGGCTGAGGTGGAAGGATCGCTGGAGCTCAGCAGGTCGAGGTTGCGGTGGCCGAGAGCATGACACTGCACTCCAACCTGGGCAATGGAGTGAGACCCTGACTCAAAAAAAAAAAAAAAAAAAAAAAAGTTTTTTTATGTTGTATGTATTTCACCACAGCAAGAAAATGAAGGAGTCAGGAGGTAAATCACTTTAATTGCTTTAGAAGACAAAATCATGGGAAATACACCCACTAGAAAAATATCTATAAAATAATGGTACAATTTATGGTTAAACAATCATATTTAGCCGGGCTCGGTGGCTCAGCCTGTAATCCCGCGCCTTTGGGAGGCTGAGGTGAGTGGATTGCCTGAGCCCGTGGGTTCGAGACCCGCCTGGGCAGCGAGACCTCATCTCTACAATAAATCAAAAAATCAGCTGGGCGTGGTAGCACATGCCTGTAATTCCGGCTACTCAGAAGGCTGAGGCGGAAGGATCGCCAGAGCCCAGCAGGTCGAGGCTGCGGTGGCCGGGAGCGGCCACTGCACTCCACTCTGGGCGACAGAGTGAGACTCCAACTCAAAACAACAACAACAACAACAACAAAACAATCATATTTACTTATTTATTTTGAGTTGGAGTCTCACTTTGTCTCCCAGGCTGGAGTGCAGTGGCACGCTGACAGCCACCCTAGTGTTGACCTGCTGGGCTCCAGCGATCCTTCCACCTCAGTCTTCTGAGTAGCCGAAACTACAGGTGCGCACTACCATGCCTGACTAATTCTTTGATTTATTGTAGAGATGAGGTCTCGCCAAGTTGCCCAGGCTGGTCTCGAACCCGCGAGCTCAGGCAATTCACTTGCCTTGGCCTCCCAAAGTGCTGGGATTACAGGCTGAACCACTGAGCCTAGACGAAACAACCATGTTTATAGCTCATGTAAATATGTCTTATAATAGGTGTGTATTCACATGAGAAGAAAAATCAAAAGAAGAAAAGCGAAATGAAAGACTACTCAAAATAAATCTTTAGATATATTTAGATTTAAATTTCTTTAGAAAGGAAATAATGATCCTTAAGAACCCAGAAACAACGCCATTCAGAAAATGTTGACCTTTTCTTTTCTTTTCTTTTTTTTTTTTTGAGTAGGAGTATCACTCTGTTGCCCAGGCTGCAGTGTATTGACATGCTCATGGCCACTGTAGTCTTGACCTGCTGGGCTCAGGTGATTCTTCTGCCTCAGCCTTCCAAATAGCCGGAACTACAGGCACGCGCCACCATGCCTGGCTAAATGTTGACCTTTTTAAGGCACATGATATTTGATCCTACGTTGATGTTCAGCTGCTACAAGACCTAGTCATGTAACCAGTGACTATGGTGAAGCTGTACCAGGGAGCATGAACCAGCTTTTCTAGATATGAGGTCTGAAGGTTTCAAGGTTTCTAGTCAGGAAGAAATCTGAATGTATGCAAAGTGAAAAATAATAAAATTGGATGGCAGCGTGAATATCACAGAGCAGTGGCTCAAATGTAAATCTTCAGTACTCATATCTCCCATGAGGACTTTACTGTGCTTAAATTCTGCTGGATACTCAGTGCTTACTATTAATAGTATACACCTAGTGTTGATAACAGAAAGTTGATGAGGCTGGGCGTGGTGGGTCAGGTCTGTAATCCCTGCAATTTGGAAGGCCAAGGTGAAGTGACTGCTTGAGCCCAAGGGTTTGAGAACAGCCTGGGCAACTTGGTGAGATCTCATCTTTACAATAAATAAAAAATTAGCTGGGCGTGGTAGCACGCGCCTGTAGTTCCAGCTACTTGGAAAGCTGAGGCGGAAGGATCGCCGGAGCCCAGCAGGTTGAGGCTGCGGTGGCTGGGAGCGGCCACTGCACTCCAGTCTGGGCGACCGAGTGAGACTCCACTCAAAAAAAAAAAAAAAAAATTAAATTAAAAAAAAATTAGCATGGTAGCGCACCCCTGTAGTTCTGGCTACTTGGAAATCTGAGGTGGAAGGATGACCTGAGCCCGGCAGGTCGAGGCTGCGGTGGCCATGAGCGTGCCACTGCACTCTAGCCTGGGTGATGGAATGAGACTCCAACTCAAAAAAAAGAAAGGTGATGAGATTGTCCTGGATTCTGACGTAAAAGCTGCAAGTGAATGTAAATGAAGTAGCCCAAGCACCAGGAATGTCTATTTGTCAAAGTTCTCTAGGGGTAAACCCTCCACTGCACATAGTACCAGACAGGCAGATAGGAAGAAGGAAGTAACAATAAACTAGGTTTTGTATAATCTACACTGGGCATACTCTGGTCTTCCAAGATAGCTCTAAAAACTTCCACTCAAAACAAACTCAACACCCTCTGCAAGAGACTGATATGTCATTCAAACTCTAGAAATAACCCTGCCCCATTCCCCTCTCATTTCCATGGCCAAATAATATTCCATTGTATGGATTTTATACCACACTTTATTCATCCATTCATCAGTTTACAGACATTGGATATATTTCCAAACTTTGGCTATTATGAACACTGCTGCTATGAACATGTATTTGTGTAGACAAGATCCAGTTGTCCCAATACCATTTGTTGAAATGAATATACTGCCTGCTCTTCATTTAATTGCCTTGGCATTCTTGCCAAAAATCAACAGACTATAAACAGACTATAATAAATGTGAAGGTGTATTTCAGAACTCTTTATTCAATTCCACTGATCCATATGTCTGTCTTTATACAAGTACCACAGCATCTTGATTATTGCAGCCTAGAAGTAAATTTTGAAGTCACGAGTTCTCTAACTTTGCTCTTTTTCAAAGCTGTTTTGGTTATTCTGGGTGCCTTGAATTTATAAATGATTTTTAGAATCACCTTATCACTTTCTACAAAGAAGCCAGCTAAAATTCCTTCTATTTCTAGTATGTTAAATGTACTTCATTCCTTTTTATGGCTGAATAATATTACACTGGGCGGATATATAGCAATTTGTTTATCCACATATCAGTTGAAGGCCATTGGGTACTTCTACTTTTTGGCTACCATGAATAATGCTGCTATGAACATTCGTAACCCAGTTTTTGTGTGGACATATTTTCATTTTTAATGAGTATATATGCATAGGAGTAGAACTGCTGGGTCATATAGAACTCAATGTATAACTTTATAACTTTTTGAGGAACTGTCAAACTATTTTCCTACACAGCTGCACCATTTTACATGCCACCAGCAACGTATGAGTGTTTCAATTTCTCCATACCCTCATCAACACTTGCTATTTCCATCTTTTAAAATTATAGTCATCCTAATGGTAGTGGGTGTGAAATGTTATCTTACTGCAGTTTGATATGCATTTCCCTGCTGAATAATTATGTACTGAGGGCTCTTTTTAATTAGATATTATTATTTAAAAATTACTGCAGACATTTAATTGGCCATAACCTAAGAGAGGATAACCTTGAATTACACTGAAATCCTTGCCAGAAACCACAAAAGCACACAGGCATAAGACTATTCATTGCAGGGCTCTTTGTAATAACAAAAGACTAGAAACAATCCAACTGTTTATTAAAGAAAACTAAATAAATAAACTCTGGTAATTCATACAATGAAATACTGTGCATGTGAGGGAGGAAATAAAAAAAGAATGAGGAAACTCTATTACTCTATACCATATTGTTAAGCAGGAAAAAGTAATAGTATGGCAGACTAAGTAAGGGGAGATACATAAATTTTAAATGAAAATAAAAACAATTCCTCAAATAAAATAAAACAAATCTAATATGTGTCCAACTGGTGGCTTTACTACAAAAAGAAAAAACTATTCCAAGTGACTTAGAACATAAAAATTTGATTATACATTTCCAGTGAAATAAAATCTAAGGACAAAAAGAACTGCAAAAACAAAACAAGCCAATTGAAACCATTTGTACTAATCATACTAGATGGTAGTATTGATATTGTCATTCTGAGACTTGTGTGCATGTACTATGAAAGTAAGTAAATGAGTATATGTAGAATATTCGATCATTCCTGTTGTTTTTTTCCTAATGTTAAGAAAATGGAAACTTCAGATTTAAAATAACCTGAGATTTCTAAACTTGATTTGGAGTAGCTGTATTGCTTTTAAAGTAAGGAAATAAAAATAAAACAAAGCAAAATATTATTTGCTGTATGTATTGAAAAGTCCTTGAAATAATGAACAACTTAGTAGCACCCTTATCCCTAATGTCTTTTTTTTTTTTTTTTGAGTTGGAGTCTCACTCTGTCGCCCAGGCTGGAGTGCAGTGGCCTGCTCACGGCTACTGGGACGTGCTGGGTTCAGGCAACCCTTATGTCTCAGCCTTCAAAGTAGCTGGAATGACAGGCACACACCTCCATGCCAGGCTAATTTTTTTATTTATTGTAGAGATAAGGTCTTGCCAAGTTGCCCAGGTTGGTCTCAAACCTGTGGACTCAGGCAATCCTCTCACCTTGGCTTCCCAAAATGCTGGGATTATAGGCGTGAGCCACCATGCACAACCTCTAATATCTTGAAATGTTTCCTACAGAAAGAAACCAGGGCTCCTAGATTAGGTGACTAATACCAGGGCTGGGAGAAGAAATGAGCCTGGGATATTATTTCATGCCAGACAACATGAAAACTACGAAAGAAAATTAGGGTCATTGTCAAAATAACGTGTGAACTTATTTGAATAACTTACTTGTCAAAGATAAACAATAACAAATGTTTAAATTCACAAGTTCATAATTGAAAATACTAACTGGTTACTATGGAGGATGTTAGTGAAACAACTCATTTTGAAACTAAAAGGAAAAAAATTTATCTTTCCTATATGAATTAGAGAAATAGAAGGGCAAGAAAGGGTCAGTAAAAGAAAGGAACTTATCTTTCCTATATGAATTGGGAACCAAACAGAAAAGAGGTTTATGTCTTTAGAAGTACTGCAAATAATAATAATGAAAAAAATGATATAGACTTAGACTGCCACCATTTTGCAACCATGAACAGATCTAGGATCATCAAGAGTTACTATACCACAAATAAAGAAAACCAGCTGGGCATGGTGACTCAAGCCTGTAATCCCAGTACTTTGGGAGGCAGAGGTGAGAGAACTGCCTGAGCCCAGGGGTTCAAGACCAGTCTGGGCAACTTGGCAAGACCTCATCACTATAGTAAACCAAAAAATTAGCCAGGTGTGGTAGTGAGCGCCCGTAGTTCCAGCTACTTGGAAGCCTGAGGCAGAAGGATCACCTGAGCCCAGCAGGTCGAGACTATGGTGGCCGTTAGAGTGCCGCTGCACTCCAGCCTGGACAAAGACTGAGGAAGGATCAACTGAGCCTAACTGGTCGAGGCTGTGGTGGCTGTGAGCGTGCCACTGTACTCCAGCCTGAGCAACAGAGTGAGACTCTGACACTCTGACACACACACACACACACACACACACACACACTTTAAGTAAAGAACCCATGGACCAACCTCTGCTAGTTTCAACTTTTCTTCTGCAGCTTCGCCACCTCTCTCAGCCTCTATAGAAATGAAGAGTGTAAGGGCCTTGCTCTGGATTAGGTTTTGGATTAAGAGAATATTGTGGCTGATTTGATTTTCTAATCAAGCAGCTAAAACTGTCCCTATATCAGTAATAAGGCTGCTTTTTTGCTTTCGTAGTATTCATTATGTTTACTGGAGTAGCATTTTTAATTTTCTTCAAGAACTTTTCCTCTGCATTTACAACTGGCTAACTCTGGAGCAAGAAGCCTAGCTTTTAGCCTTATCTCACCTTTCAACATGCCTTCCTCACCAAGTTTTATAATTTCTAGCTTTTGATTTAAAGTAAGAGATGTGATTTCCCTTTCACGTGAGCACTTAGAGGCCATTGTAGGGTTATTAATTGGCATAATTTCAATATTGTTGTGTTTCAGGGAACACATTTAAGTTGTTAAATTAAGTTTGTGTTCTATATGGGTACAGTTGGTAGTACACCACAACAATTACAACAACAGCATCAAAGATCAATGATCAAAGATCACTATAACAGATATAATAATAATAATGAAAAACTCTGAGATATTTTGAAAATTACCAAAACATAACACAGAGACATGAAGTGACCACATGCTGTTGGAAAAATGACACTGGTAGAGTTGCTCCCTGCAAGGTTGCCACAAACCTTCAAATTGTAAAAAATGTAGTGGCTGCAAAGTACATAAAAGTGAAGTACAATAAACTGAGGCATGGCTGTATGTGAAAATTCTCCATATCATTTTAACAACTTTTCTGAATAATCTATTCAGATTATTCAATATAAAATTCTGCTGGGCACAGTGACTTACGCCTGTAATCTCAGTACTTTGGGAGGCTGAGGTGGAAGGACTGCTTGAGGCCAGGAGTTCTAACCAGCCTGGGCAACATAGTGAGACCTCATGTCTACAAAAAAATGAAAAAAAAAATTAGCTGAGCATGGTGGTACATGCTGTAATTCCAGCTACTCAGGAAGAAGGCTGAGATGGGAGGATCACTTGAGCCCAAGAGTTTGAGGCTACAGTGAACTATGATCACATCACTGTATTCCAACCTGGGTAACAGAGCAAGACCATATCTCTTTAAATAAACAAACAAACAAATAAATATTCTAAAACTTGTTTTTGAGTTGGAATCTCAATCTGCCATAAATAAAGAATAAATTACTCTAAAAGTTGGAGTTGGAGTATCTGTCTCCCTCTCTCTCTCTTTTTTATTTTATTTTTTTGAGCTGGAGTCTCACTCTGTTGCCCAGACTGGAGTGCAGTGGCCGCTCCAGCCTCGACCTGCTGTGCTCCAGTGATCCTTCTGCCTCAGTCTTCCGAGTAGCCGGAACTACAGGCGCGCACTACCACGCACAGCTGATTTTTTTGATTTATTGTAGAGATGAGGTCTCACCAAGTTGCTCAGGCGGGGTCTCGAACCAGGGGCTTAGGCAATCCACTCACCTCAGCCTCCCAAGGCGCGGGATTACAGGCTGAGCCACTGAGCCCGGCTCTCTCTCTCTTTTTAAAATTGGAGTCTCACTCTGTTGCCCAGGTTGGAGTCCAGTGACATACTCACGAGCCACCGAAGCCATGACCTGCTGAACTCAGGCAATTCTTCCGCCTCAGTCGTCCAAGTAGTTGGAACTATAGGCATGCGCTAGCATACCTGGCTTTTTTACTTACTGTGGAGAGAAGGTCTCACCAAGTTGCCCAGGCTGGTCTCGAACCCCTGAACTCAGGCAATCCTCTTGCCTCAGCCTCCCAAAGTGCTAGGATTACAGCTTGAGCCACCACACCCAGCCTCGAGTTGGAGTCTCACTCTATCACCCAGGCTGGAGTACACTGGCATTCTCAGGACCACCACAGCTTGACCTGCTGGGTTCAGGTAATCCTTCCATCTCAGTCTCCCAAGTAGCTTGAACTACAGGCGTGCACCACCACGTCCAGCTAATTTTTTTATTTACTGTAGAGACGAGGTCTTGCCAAGTTGCCTGGGCTGGTCTCAAACCCCTAGGCTTCTAAAACGTTTTCAAATTTAACAAGCCGTTAAGGTCGGGCTCGGTGGCTCAGCCTGTAATCCGAGCACTTTGGGAGGCTGAGGTGAGTGGATTGCCTGAGCCAGCGGGTTCAAGATCAGCCAGGCAACTTGGCGAGACCTCATCTCTACAAGAAATAAAAATATTAGCTGGATGTGATAGCGTGTTGCCTGTAGTTCCAGTTACTTTGAAGTTGAGCCGGAAAGATTGCCGGAGCCCAGCAGGTCAACACTGGGGTGGCTGTGAACGTGCCACTGTACTCCAGCCTGGGTGGCAGAGTGAGACTACAACTCAAAAAAAAAATTAAAATTATATTTATATTTTCTTTGTAATCAAATAAATAGAATTCTATATAAAATTAGGCAATTAATTAAATCTTGATTTTTAAATAGATATATTCTTTTCTCCAACAGAAAAAATATGCCAGATTCTTATTAATAGGGAATAATTCATATCACTAGTCTCAAAATAGCAAAGTTCTGTAGAAAGCTAATATGCTGTGAAGTAGATTAAGGGTTGAATTTATTAATTTTGGGGGTTTTTTTTGAGTTGGAGTCTCACCCTGCCTGGGCTGGAGTACAGTGGTATGCTCACGGCCACCGCAGCCTCGACCTGCTGGGCTCAGGTGATCCTTCTGCCTCAGCTTTCCAAGTACCTGGAACTACAGGTGCACAGCACCACGCCCATCTAATTTCTTTTTTTTGAGTAGGAGTCTCCCTTTGTCACCCAGGCTGGAGAGCAGTGGCACATTCCCAGTCACTGTAGCCTTGACCTGCTGGGGTCAGGTAATCCTTCCCTTCAGCCTTCCAAGTAGCTGGAACTACAGCCATGCACATCACACCCGGCTAATTTTTTTATTTACTATAGAGATGAGGTCTCCCCAAGTTGCCTAAGCTGGTCTGGAACTCGTGGGTTCAGGCAATCCTCTCACCTCGGCCTCCCAAAGTGCTGGAATTATAGGCGTGAGCCACTGTGCCTGGCTTTTTTTTATTGTCGGTGTTTCACTCTGTCGCCCAGACTGGAGTTCAGTGGCACACTCATGGCTACTGCAAACTCGACCTGCTGGGCTCAGGTGATCTTTCCACCTCAGACTTCCACGTAGCTAGAACCACAGGTGCATATCACCATGCCTGGCTAATTTCTTTCATTTATTGTAGAGACGAGGTCTCCCCAAGTTGCACAGGCTAGTCTTGAACCCCTGAGCTCATGCAATCCTTTTGCAAAGTGCTGGAATTACAGGCATGAGCTACTGTACCTGGCAAGGGTTCAATTTTTAGTTAGTCTGTGCACTGAATTTTTTAAGGGTGAAAAAATAAGACAAAATAACAAACACCACCAAAAATTCATGCCTTGGATTTGCCAAGTCATTAAACCAATCTTTCCTGAGACTCCAATGCAGTCACAATCTTTAAGCAGTTGCTTTGACCATAATTATTACCTTCACATCACACTAACTAACTGCTAGTGCTTACCTTTTTTCTAGACTCTTTTTCCTAGAAATAACAGCCCTAAGCAAATTTGGAGACATATTCAGGGTCATTAAAAATAACTGGAGTTGAATTCAGAACCAAGAAGATAATAGCTTTTAGCCCAACAAGGATGTGATTTGCTATCTTCTTGACCAAACTGGACTTCTCTGAGTGCCAGTGTTTTATAAAAAAATCTACAGTTTTCAGTGTTTTGTTTACTGTGCTATTAAATCTTACATTTGCATTGCTAACAGCCATTCTCTGAAGAAAGCTGAAAAACAACAGTTTTCTTCCTGGCTGAATCACGTGTACTTTCTACCCTTTAAAATGTTGATCTCCCAACAGAGCTTAAAAAACCTGCATTGTGACTTACCTGCACATTTCTTATCACATCAAACAAAAATGGCTTCTGGAAGGAGGTAATTTTAGAGAGTAAACTCAAGAGTCCTTATATGACAACTATAATACAGTTTTATTTCAGACTTGTGGATTCTGGGGTGGAAAGTGGAGAAGAATTAGAGGCGTCTCAGAAGAGAGTAACCTATTTAGGCTGGGAGTGGCACACGCCTATAATCCCAGCACTTTGGGAGGCTGAGGTGAGAGGTCTGCCTAAGTCCACGTGTTTGAGACTAGTCCAGGCAACTTGGCGAGATCTCATCTTTACAATTAAAAAAAAAAATTTTTGCTGGGTGTGGTGGCATGTGCTTGTAGTTCCAGCTACTTAGAAGGCTAAAGCAGAAGGATCAATTGAGCCCAGCAGGTTGTGGCTGCAGTGGCCGTGAGCGTGCTACTGCACTCCAGATGAGCGACACAGTGAGATTCCAGCTCAAAAAAAAGAGTAACGTATCTAATTAAGTCTCACGCCCAAACAGGTTGTTGAATCAGATCACTGGGTAGTGAATCAAGTTCCTTGGAGCCATAAATCCTGGTATTAGATGAATAAAAGGAAGCCCTAGGGGAAACAGCTGAAAAATTTTTGTGGTACTGGCAGATAAAGAAAGCATAAACTAATTTCCTTTCAAGATAATTTTACACATATAGAATTATATCCACATATTAACTGTATCAGTAGCACGAGCAAATTAAGTGGTATATAACTGAGGTTCATGTAACCCTTATCAGTTACCAAGGTGTCACAAAGACCTCGGGATTATCCTGTCCATCGGATTTAAATAAAATTGGTTCAACCTATCATTTCATATACAGGAAAAAAAAAAAAGAACAAACATGCACCCCATCTACTCTCTATGTCTTAGGGTCTTTCTTTTATTAGTTGTTTCCAGCTTCAGTTTTTTTGGTTCTGATGAAGTCCTAATCTCTGCTGATGACAGACTGATCTTTAGCACACAGTCTATATACACATCGCTCTGTATGTTGGGGCCCCATGAGAGACACCAACTCAATATGCCACCAACGCAAAGCTGTAGGCCACATCAAAGGTTTCTGAATTGGGGGGAAAGGGTGTGGCATGGGAGAGAGGAGAGGTCTCAATCCAGCAGAGTAAACAACTCAGACTTAGAAGACAAGTCCATAATTTTCATCAATATTCAAAAGCCTCACTCAAAGTCCAAGAAAGGTTAAGATCTACCTTATATTTAGATAAACCTCAAAGTGACAGTCTTAGGAGAAAAAATTTTACCTAGGAAGAACCCAGTTCAGAAATAACTTCTGAAATTCTAAATGGCTTCTTATAGACAAGCTTCTGAAAGCTTTTATTTGTGGAACTTTCCTGGACTGTACCAAGGCCAGCTCTCTAGCTATCACAAATATCATGTGCACATTTCTATTACTGCACTGTAATACTGCCTGTAATTTGTCTCTTCACTTGATAAACCAATTAGTAGTTGAGAAATGCAAATTAAAACATACCATTTCACACGTATGAGAATGGCAACACTGCCAACAGCTATCCTGCCAACAACAAGCACTGGAGCAATAGGAACTTTCACTGGCTGCTAGACTGGTTCAACCACTTTAAAAAACAAATTGACTTAATCTTTAGGTTAACTTTTAAGCATGTTCCAGAACCAGTGCATTCATTTTTAGGTTTTCAAACTGCTAGTTGTAACGCAATGGGTCCCAAATCAATTTAGTGAATCATTGCCAGTATCTTAATATGAATGAAACAGTGTTTGTTACATTTTTATCTCATTACACATAAGTATTATATTTTATTTTACTTTATTTTACTATATTACAGTAAAAGCAGTACTTTTATTTTTAAAACTTTGTTTCGTGTGTAGGTGTGTGTGAGTGTACTGAAGTCATGATGAAAATAGTATTTCTTACTTTGGGGTCATGTAAAAACATTTCAAAAACACAGCCAACCTGGAGAAACCCCTACACATATGTACAAGAAAACATGTACAGGAATGTTCTCAGTAATATTTTTCTAATAGCAAAAAAATCTAGAAATATAGGAAAACATAAAAGTTGTGGCATATTCATACAATGAGATGTAATAAAGCAGTGAATATGAACTAAAGCTACTACATCAACATAGACTCCAAAATAACATTAAGTGAAAAAAGTCAGTTACAGAAAAATACATGCTGCAAAATGGTATTTATTTTAAATTCAAAAATAAGGAAATCTGGCTGGGTGTAGTCATTCAGGCCTGTAATCCCAGCTCTCTGGGAGGCTGAGGCAGGAGGATCATTTGCGCCCAGGAGTTCAAGATCAGCCTGAGCAACATAGTGAGACTTTATCTCTACGAAAAATAAAAAAAATTAGCTGGGCGTGGTGGCACATGCCTATGGTCCCAGTTACTCAGGAGGCTGACGAGGGAGAATTGCCTGAACCTGGGAGGTGGAAGCTGTGTGGAGCTGTGATTATACCACTGTATTCCCAGCGACAGAGTGAGACCCTGACTAAAACAAACAAACAAACAAATAAAAACAAAAAAATTATAAAGAAAGATAAGAGAACAATACAAAGAAAAATTAAGACAGCAGCTACTTTCCTTTTTGGAGATGAAAGAGGATACAATACAGAAGGCTACACAGAGAGGGTTAGGTGGTGAGGATATGGGTGTTTGTTTTATTTTTATTTCTATTTTATATATATATTTGTTTGTGGAAAACCTCTTGTAATGAAGAAATATAATAAAGTTGTCACTAAAATTAGTTTAACAGCAACAGCAGCACTTTTGCTGGTCACCACCACTCATGATCTCTCGAGTCCAGATTTGGGTTTCTAATATTATTCTCCACTTAAAAAGAACCAGGACTCCTTAGGGCAAGAAAACAAGCAAGACTGTTCTTGTACTAGTATTTTCTAGCACTACCAGAAAGCAAGAATATTTTTAAGACAGAGTTAGTATCAAAAGGACAAAGTCATTTCAAAGATAACACCATTAGTCAATCTGCGACAATCTAAGCATCAAAAAGACAATAACTATGGTTAACTGAAACACACTAATTTTGTAAAAATAATTTAGCATAATTTAGCACCACAAACAGGATGTCTAGAGGGTCTAAAATGGGTTGTGTACATGGAAATGAAGAGTAGCCCTCTTTCTCCAACTCAATAACCCCCAATGGGAGCATGAGGTAAAAACAAAAATAGAGCAGATATAACAATCTCTCTGTGGCTGATTAAAATTTCTCTTTTGCCAGGCATGGTGGCTCACACCTGTAATCCCAGAACTTGGGGAGGTGGACATGAGAGGATTGCCTGAGCCCATGAGTTCGAGACCAGTCTGGGCAACATGGCAAGACCTCATCTCTACAAATAAATTTAGCTGGGTATGGTAGCACATGCCTGTAGTTCCAGCTACTTGGAATGATAGAGTGAGACTCCAACTCAAAAAAAAAAAATTCCCTCTTTCTAGTTTTCTATTAACTGTTGACAATGATGATATTGGGAGGTTGAGGTGAGTGGATTGCCTGAGCCTGTGGGTTCAAGACCAGCCTAAGCAACTTGGCGAGATCTCAACTCTACAAAAAAAAAAAAAAATTGGCTGGACGTGGTAGTGTGTGCCTATAGTTCTGGCTACTTGGAAGGCTGAAGCAGAAGGATTGCCGGAGCCCAGCAGATCGATGCTGGGGTGGCCATGAGCATGCCACTGTACTCCAGCCTGGGCGACAGAGTACGATTCCAATGCTCCCCCAAAGAAAAAAACGAAATGAAGATAAATGAAAATCTACCACTAGTTTACCCCCAAACCAGACGTTATTAAGTTTAATAATAGTTGTAATTGTATGTATGTTTTATCTGTTAAGATGTTTAATAAACTGCTTAAAAAAACAAACTACATTAAATGTTAATTTATATTTGATATTTAAACAATTATCTTCAATAGATAAATTAGATAACTGCCATTAAACAAACCAGAAGAATGTTACAGGTAAGAAGATGTTAAAAAGATACATGTAAGACTTCTTTTCTAAAAGCAATTGTAAGAAATCACAGTTGATTGTTCATAGTCTCTAGAAATATCACCAACTTCCTAAATGTTAAGATGCATTTTTGGCTATCCTTTCAAACATTCCATTAGTTTCCCAACTGTCTTTCTATAATTCTATTATTTAATTCAACAACAATGTACTGAAAGCACATTGGTTTTTTTTATAATTTTTTTTTTTTTTTTTTTTAATTAAAGAGGCAGAGTCTCACTCTGTCCTCTGGGGCTGGAATATAGTGACACCAACCTAGCTCACTACAGCCTCAAACTCCGGGGCTCAAGTAATCCTCCTGTCTCAGACTACTGAGCAGTTAGGACTATAGGTGTGTCATCATACCCAGCTAATTTAAAAAAAATTTTGTAGAGATGGGGTCTTCAAATGTTGTACAGGCTGGTCTCAAACTCCTGAGCTCCAGGAATCCTCTTGCCTCAGCCTATCGATGTGCTGGTATTATAGGCAAGAGCTACGGGGCCTGGCCTTGAGTGCTTATTTAATATAAACTATTTTAGGTGCTCTGATACAGAGGTAAGTAAACAAAGCAGACTGGGTTCCCATTGTTCTGGGACTAATAATCTCATTATATAAACGTGGCGCTGTACACATTTTCAATACCTGACCACTGCCCAGTAACACAAACCTTCCCAGGTGAAACTCTATAGATTTACACCACAAACTGAGGTCTATATAAATGCCTCCTACGTACTAACATCAGAATAATAAATACTGCTCAATGTTACAGAATTTGCTGCCTTGGGAAAGAGGTCCACAGGAACTATAAATCTCATTTTAAAACATAATGTTAGGTCAGATATTACAAAAACTTAAAAGAGATCACCATGTGAAAAGCTCAGGGAATAAAAAGAGTTTGTTTTTTCACAATATACAATAGAACTGCCAAGGCACCTGTAGCCTCTGTAAATATACTGTAGAAAATAACTCTGAGCACATGAACATGTTCTCTACTTGTCTGGTTTCATTTTGAATTTCTCAATGTCTGTTTCCTCTTTGGTTCCCTGGCTTCCTTGTATTTGTTTTCAGAACTTTTGTTATTTCTTTGCTTTCTTCCTTCTTCTATCCTGCAGAATGTAGTGATGGCATGGGTTGAAAGCATGGCCTTAGGAAAATAAGCAAAAGAGCCTACCTATCTTGACCAATGATTCCTAAACCTCTAGAAAGTCATTTGTACAAGATGAAGAAACTCAGGAAAATCCAATAATGTAATAAAGTTATTTGTTCCCTGAGATGCTTTTGCCACCATCAACCACTTGCTAGTTCCTAGACTGTGTGATCTATACAAATTAGGTAATAAGGTAAGTCAGATGGGACAGTTCTGGGTCCATACTGTCATCTCCTGTCTCCACTTGTCCGTCCTACAGGCTTCAAGGTCATGTGAAAATATCTATCATTCTAGAAATCAAGTCTCCATACACACCAATGGTCTTGCCTATAGTCGACAACAGCAGGGGTGTCCAGCCTTTTGGTTTTAAGAAAAGAAAAATCATCTTGGGTCAATTATATAATATAATTAGTATATATACATAATAAAACTCCCCAAGGTGCTTGTCAGAAATGTTTGTTTTAACATGATATTAAAAGATTTTGTGGGGCCACATTATTAGCTGTCCTGGGTTGTATGTAGCCTGGGGGCTGCAAGTTGGACATGCTTGGTCTATGGTGTAGCATCTTACTTTGGGTAGAAAGGCGGGGCCAGGCTGCTGCTCTAGTAGTGCTGATACCAACACTGTGCTGAAAGACCACTAAAGTAGAATTTAAAATGTACCATACTGGATGGGTGTGGTGGCTCATACCTATAATCCTAGCACTTTGGGAGGCTGCAGTGAGAGGACTGCTTGAGCCCAGGAGTTCAAGACCAGCCTAGGCAACACAGCGAGACCTTGTCTCTACAAAAACTCAAAAAACTAGCTGGGTATGGTGACATGGGCTTATAGTCCCAGCTACTCAGGAGACTGAGGCGGAAGGATCACCTGAGCCCAGGAGGTGAAGGCTATATGGTGAGCCGTGATCGTGCTACTGCACTCCATCCTGAACAGCAGAGTGAGACCTCAACTCAAAAAATAAAGTAAAATACAGAATATTTCTCTTTTGAAGAGTCAACTTCCTATATTCTAAGCAAGGTATTCCTATTTTTTAGATTTTCCTAGACAGTCCCAACTTTTAAATTACTCTTAAGTGAATAGTTACATTAGACTTTTAAAAATACCACTGTGAGGTTCTTCTGACAAATAAATCTACAAATAAAAAAATACAGAATAGGTGTGCTAATTTTTGGTTTGTAAAATATGCTCACCACAGCTTAAAAAACATGTAACATAATAACAAAGCCAGTAGCATCCTACAACACAAGTAACACCAAGGTACCTTCCAGAAGACTACTATCCACTCTTCATTCCTTCACTTATAAGCAAATCTAAGTTAAAGTTCTGTTTCCTAAGAGGGAAAAGAAATGCTTTACTATGAAACTATAGTTCTCTGTGGCTCCTACCAATGACTGCAAACCTTCTGCCCTACAGGGTTGTTTTATACAGAACAGACACTAATTCTTTTTTTAAACAATAATGACATGGAACCAGAGGTGAGGGCAGGAGGCCTCTGAATAGACTCAACGGATGCAGCCAAAGTTCCAGCTGAGTTTTGTTACTATAGCAGTGGTAGATCTTATGGCAATGGAGGTCTTGCAGATTAAAAGCAAACTGCTGGCTTTAAAATTCAGACACTTCCCTTCTGACGACCCAGAGCATGTGAGCTGAGAACACTAAAAGAACCACCACAAGGAAACAGATATAAACATTTACCCAACTTCAATGAGGCACAAGAAATGTTTAGCATAATATTCTTTATTCTGGCACTGGAATTTGACAAATCCAATAAGGGATTTTTAAAAAAATGCTTATTTTGTTCATGTAGAGAAAAATAGAACCAACTCAAGAATGAGAAAGGTATCTTTAAAATAGCAAAAAGACTTAATCTGTGAAAGTCTTAGCACAAAAAATCCATTTTGTGGTTCCCGCTAGTGATATTCTACTTTTACTTACTTACTGCTCATCTAGTGCACAACTCTATGAGGAACCAGACCAAACGCAGGAAGCATTTTAGAATTCTAAACATGCAAAAAAGGGTGTTTGGGTAAGACATCTGTCTTCTGGCAACTGTCCAGAACTGCTCAGCACAGACAACTGGGAAACAGATATGAGTTACTTAAAGATCCTCATTCATACATTCAATAAATATTTACTAATAAACTATTATGAACCAAGTACTGAATTGAGAATAGTGAACAGACTTGATCCATATCCTTAGGGAATTACAGCGGGGGAGAAAAGAGGTGAAAAATATACATACACACACACACACACACACACACACAAAAACTCAAACTGAAATAAGTGCTATAAAATAAAAGAATAAGGGGATATGAGCGCTCACTCCAATAGAAACCTAATATAGATTGGAGAGGTGTCTCCTGAGGTTGTTCTCCCCTCTAAATGTTACCTAAAATAAAATAATTTTGAAAAACATCTATTAATTTAAGTGCCTTCAGGCCAGGAGAAAGACAAGGACTTTTCATCTTTCAAAAAATGGTAATTAATGTACCAAACAAAATATTCAAAAAGTATTTGGAATAAGCCTCCATTCTACTCTCTGCTGTCTTTCAGCTATCTAATTCAATTCCCCTTCCCCTGAGACAAACACTGCTCTTAGTTGCTTGAGTATTCTACAGTTCTCAAAGTGTGGTCCAGGGACCCCAGAGAGACCTGAGATCTTTTCAGGGAGCTGAAAAAGTTAAAATTATTTTCAAGACCACACCAAGGCATGATGTGCCCTTTTCTTTTGTATTCTCTTGCAAGTGTATGGTGGAGTTTTCCAGATGCTACATGATAGGTGATGGTATTACTGCTGATAGCTAATTTGCCCAGGCTGGAGTGCAGTGGCACACTCACAGCCACCCCAGTGTCCATCCGCTAGGTTCTGGTGATTCTTTCACCTCAGCCTTTCAATTAGCCAGAACTACAGGCGTGTGCTACCACGCCCGGCTAATTTG
>NW_007253919.1:93943-115930 GCF_000164805.1 Carlito syrichta
AAAATAGTCAAAAAGTATTTGGAATAAGCCTCCATTCTACTCTCTGCTGTCTTTCAGCTATCTAATTCAATTCCCCTTCCCCTGAGACAAACACTGCTCTTAGTTGCTTGAGTATTCTACAGTTCTCAAAGTGTGGTCCAGGGACCCCAGAGAGACCTGAGATCTTTTCAGGGAGCTGAAAAAGTTAAAATTATTTTCAAGACCACACCAAGGCATGATGTGCCCTTTTCTTTTGTATTCTCTTGCAAGTGTATGGTGGAGTTTTCCAGATGCTACATGATAGGTGATGGTATTACTGCTGATAGCTAATAGAATGTGTAAAGCAGATATGGAGTCTGGCTATCTTTTATTAAGGCAGATATTAGAGATTTGTAAACATGTAAGACAATGCCACTCTTTGTGTGTGTATGTTGGAGTCTCACTCTGTTGCCCAGGCTGGAGTGCAGTGGCACACTCACAGCCACCCCAGTGTCCATCCGCTAGGTTCTGGTGATTCTTTCACCTCAGCCTTTCAATTAGCCAGAACTACAGGCGTGTGCTACCACGCCCGGCTAATTTTTTTATTTACTGTAGAGATGAGCTCTCACCAAGTTGCCTGGTCTTTCTTGAACCTGCGGGCTCAGGCAATCCACTTGCCTTGGCCTCCCAAAGTGCTGGGATACAGACCCGAGCCACCTAGCCCGGCTGACAATGTCACTCTTTACACTAAATTCTTTTTTTGTTTTGGAAACTATACTTACTTTTCACAAAAATATGCTACTTATGTTAATGGATAATCAGCTTACCATTGTTATTCAAAAATAAAGTTAGTAAATGACTTAAACTTCTCAGTTTTAATTTCTATTGCAATAAACATCAATAGGTCTCAAAAGTTCTTTGGAGTCCTCAGTAAGTTATATGGATGTAAAGAAGTACTAAGGCCAAATAGTGTGAGGACACTTATAAACGTATGTCAATTTTTCATTTTTAACCCTGCTAAACAGTGGCCATTAATTGCATCATTTTGGTGGATGTTTTTGAGTGTTTTAAATAGATGGCTACTGAGAAGGAAACCAAGTTACTTCTTTGTGACTACAATCTGTTGCGGATTATCTGGCTAACAACACAACACAAATTTCACTATGGTGACTGGCTAGTTGTTTTTCCACATCATCTTAAATATTTGGTATATTAGTAGAATTACTCTAAGCCCAAAAAGAGCTTACAAATCAGAAAGTAATTATAACTTACATGTGATAACTGAAGTTGAACGGCAAGGTTAAATACATGTCTGTGGTGTGAGAGTAAAGAGAGAAGCTATTATTAAACAGAATAACATTGTAATGGAGTAGCTGTTCTGGACTAACCCTCTCCCAGACAGACAACAAAAATAAACTATGGCCAATACATAAAAAAAATTCTGGCCTATTTGAAGGCACTGGAGAGCAACCAACACCAGGCAGAAAGTGGAGTGGAGTCAGCTCTTGGGAGAAGGGGGACTGACTACGTGAGATCTGAGTTAGTGTCTGTGGCATGGAGAGGTTAGACCTCAAACAGAAAGATGCTTCTCTGTGGGTTGAGGAGACGGTACCAAGTGTGGTTGATAGAGTAGCTGGAAAGGAGGGAGGAAGTCCCAACTCAGCAAGAAAACATATACAGGTATGGCAGTGCATCCTTGTAGTCCCAGCAATTTGTAGTCCCTGAGATGGGAGGATCGCTTGAGGCCAGGAGTTTGAGATTGCGGTGTATCACTGAACTCCAGCCTGGGAAACACAGCAAAGACCTCGTCTCAAAAAAATAATAAAAAATAAAAAGGCCGGGTGCAGTAGCTCATGCCTGTTATCACAGCACTTTGGGAGGTGGAAGTAAGAGGACTGTCTGAGCCCAGGAGTTCAAGACCAAGTTGGGCAACTTGGCGAGATGTCTCTACAATAAATCAAAAAAATTAGACAGGCGTAGTGGCACGTGCCTGTGGTTCCAGCTACTTGGGAGACTGAGGTGGAAGGATTGCCTGAGATTAACAGATCGAGGCTGCGGTGGCCATGAGGAGTGTGCCACTGCACTCCAGCCTGGGCAACAGAGTGAGACTCCAACTTGAAAGGAAAAGAAAGAAGACAAAACCCATCAGAGAAGATATACATGAAAAGATGCTCAACTTCATTAGTCATTAGGGAAATACAAAGTAAATAGTGAGGTACCAGTGTAAACATGCTAGATCAGAAAGACTGACACTACCTGATGTTGGTGAGGAAATGGACAAATGGGAGCCCTCATACACTGCTGGTATATAAAATGGTGCAGCCCTTTTGGAAAACAACGGACAATTCCTTAAAATTTCTTTAAACATAAATTTACCATGCCACCCAGAAATTTCACTGCTAGGTCAACCCAACCCCAGAGAAATGAAAACATATGTTCACACAAAGACTTGTACACAAATATTCAAAGCAGTATTATTCATAATAGCTAAAAAGTGGACACAACCTAAATTCCCATTAACTGATAAATGGGATAAATATAATGTGCTATATTCATACAATGGAATATTATTCAACAATGAAAAGGAATGAATTATTGACATATACTATATTAGAAGATACCTGCCTTCTAACAACTGTCCAGAATTACTCAGCACTGACAAATGAGGTGAGAACTGATGTGAGTTCCCCCAAAATACTTGTTCATTCTTTTTTTTTTTTGAATTGGAGTCACATTCTGTCACGCAGGCTGGAGTGCAGTGGCACAATCATGGCTCACTGCAGGCTTGATCTCGAGGGCTCAGAAGATCCTCCTGAGTAGTAGGGACTACAGGTATGTGGTTCACCATGTCTGGCAAATTTTTAAAATTTTTGTAGAGATGAGGTCTTGCTATGTTGCCTAGGCTGGTCTCAAACTCTTGGGCGAAAGCAATCCTTTCACCTCGACCTCCCAAAATGCTAAAATTACAGACGTGAGCCACTATGTCTGGCAATCATTTTTAGATGAACCTCAAAAATATTCTAATAAGTAACAGAAGATAAACATTAAAACACTGTGTGTGTGTGTGTGTGTGTGTGTGAGTATATATATATACTCACACACATTGAACTGCGCACAATAAAGGCTACTATTCTAAACAATAAACGAAAATTCATTAGGCAGGGCACGGTGGTTCAGCACTTTGGGAGGCCGAGGTAAGAAGACTGTCTTGAGCCCAGGGGTTTGAGACCAGCCTTGGCAACTTGGCGAGACCTCATCTCAACAATAAATCAAAAAATTAGCCGGGCATGGTGGCACGTGCCTGTAGTTACAGCTATCTGGAAGGCAGAGGGGGAAGGATCTCCTGAGCTCAGCAGGTCGAGGCTGCAGTGGCCAAGAGTGTGCCACTGCACTCCAGCCTGGGTGACAGAGTGAAACCCTGATTCAAAAACAAAACAAAACAAAACAAAGTTGTTTAAAAACAAAACCAGAAAAAATTGGCCAGGTGCAGTGGCTCACGTCTGTAATCCCAGTACTTTGGGAGGTAGAGGTAAGAGAATTACCTGAGCCTGAGGGTTCAAGAGCAGTCTGGGAAACATGATGAGACCTCGACTCTACAATAAATCAAAACATTAACTGGGAGTGATGGCACATGCCTGTAGTTCTAGCTACTTGGAAGGCTTAGGTAAAATGATCACCTGAGCCCAGCAGGTCGAGGTTGCGTTGACTGTGAGCAGCATGCTATTGCACTCTAGCCTGGGTGACAAAGACTGTGAGCAGCCTCCGACTCAGTGAATGAATGAATGAATGCTAGGGAAAAGGGGGCAGAACAGGGGAGGTAAAATGAGACTTAAAAGGCTTTATTCAAATGTAATATGTGAACCTTGTTTACATCTCAATTCAAACAAACTAGCTAATTTAAAAAAACAAGCCATGATACAATCAAGGAAATATGAACACTGAATGAATTCCTGATGATATAAAGGAATTATTGTTATTTTTAGATGTAATAATGGCAACTGCTTTTAAAATAATGTTTACTTTTTAGAGATACATAGTGAAATAGTTACAGCTACAATGATATGATGCTAAATTTTGCTTTGAGATATTCATTGGGGATTTGGGTGGTGGAGTGGATAGAGTTATCATAGATGATGTAAGATGGGACACAAGTTGGTAAGTACTGAAGATGGGCGGCATGTCTACGGAGATTAGTTATGCTGTTTTCTCAATTGTTTGAAATTTTCTATAATAAAAAGTTAAAAGGGTGATAATAATACCTATCTCACAGACTTACTTTGAGTATTCAATTTGATACACATATAAAGGATTGACCATAAAAGAAGACTGGCAAAATATTGATAATTGTTGAAGTTTAGTGATGGGTACAGGAAATTATTATAACTTCCTCTTTACTTTTATGTATATGTATAAAATTTTCTATAACAAAAAGTTTTGTTTACAAAGAGACCAAGACCTAAACATTTCATTACTCGGATCGGCACGTTCATTTCTATATTTTCAATAATTTAAACAAAGTAATGGCAAAATACAACAAAACATTCCAATACTTATATAAACGTCTTTTATTTTACAAAAATCAAGATATTTATGTGGTCAATCAGCTCATGTATGAAATTCCAGGCTTGGTTTCAAATAGGCAGATCAGAAATTTAAGTGTAATATATACAAATATTAGTTGCTCAAAAGTCCAAAGTAAGTACAGTCCCCTACTTAGTATAGTGTTTGAAGGTAAATGCAACAGATTTCATTAGGCATAGGATAAATTATTATTATTTAGAAAATAATAATAAAAAGTAGCTTAAAGTACATACTACTATGTAGAATTCTAATTAGATGCAGGCTTTGAATTAACTATTATAAAAATTTAGACGCATGGCACTGCAGCGGGTAGCCTATTTATTCTGCAATAACCTAAACACAGACTACTGCTAGATACATATGTCTCCATACTTGTTTCTTCTGATGAAACTGGAAAAGCAATATTGTAAATCTGTCTACTGGACATAAAGGGGATTTGGAGAGGGGAAAAAGAATGGTATTAAAGTCGGGCTATTCTCTACTACTCAGAGTCTCAAGAACAAGCTAAGGGACAAGACCAGAGTTTTTTTTTTTGAGTTGGAGTCTCACTCTGTTGCCCAGACTGGAGTGCAGTGGCCGCTCCCGGCCACCGCAGCCTCGACCTGCTGGGCTCCAGAGATCCTTCCGCCTCAGCCTTCCAAGTAGCCGGAATTATAGGCATGTGCTACCACGCCCGGCTGATTTTTTGATTTATTGTAAAGATGAGGTCTTGCTGCCCAGGCAGGTCTCGAACCCACGGCTCAGGCAATCCACTCACCTCAGCCTCCCAAAGGCGCGGGATTACAGGCTGAGCCACCAAGCCTGGCTAAGACCAGAGTTTTTAAGTTGGCCTGCTTTTGTTTGATCCACACATTGTTTTTAAAATAGAAGAAATGAACACAAATCCAAATAAAATCTAGATCTCCAACATCTCTTGAAAAATCATAAAATCTAGTAATGTTTACATGTGGTGACAAATGATTGGTAGATACGGGTCTGGGACCTTGGCCCTAGGGCCTAGACTGATACAAAAGCAGACACAATGTTTTCTGTCCCTGTGTCAACCGGGTAGAATTAATTCAATCATAATGAATATGATGTGTTTTAACATTTTTAATCTCAACATTTAAAAAATCTCTTATTAATGTTATATATCTGACACTTAAGACAGTCTTCTTTTTTTTGCTGCTTCATGTATTATATGCACCCTTAATATAAGAGTTATATCAAATGCTTCCTTTGTATTTAAGAGCCTTTAATTGTCACTAAGTTCATAACAAACAGTCAATATAGATCTTACTATACAAAATTAAAAATCCATGCTTGAAACCAGGAGCTTGGGACCAGCCTAGTTAACATAGTGAAACACCATCTCTTCTGGGGAAAAAAAGATTCTTTTGCAGAAATCAATTCACTTGCAAAAGGACCTGCCCATTACAAAATTCAAGATGGGGATACCTTACTTTGTTACTTTATTCATTTATTAAATAAGTCCTATATAAGCATATACTGTGTCAAGGACAGAAAAAGGCCAATTCCAGAACTGCAAAAAACAAACTATGAAATGTCCACATGCACTTCATTGCAGTGTTACACAGGGCACTATTGATATTTTGAACAGGACAATTCTTTTTGGGGGGGAGTTGTCCTTTGTACTGCAGGATGTTTAACAGCATCCCAAACTTTTATCCCATACATGCCAGTAGCATCCCTGCCTTGCACAGGTTATGACAACCACAAATGTCTCCAGACACTGCCAAATGTCCCCTGGGACAGCGATCCCCAATCCCCAGGCTGTGGATCGGTACTGGTCCCTGACCTGTTAGGAACCAGGCCAGACAGTAGGAGGTGAGCAGTGGGCGAGCAGAGTTCTACTTCCTGTCAGATCAGCAGTGGCATCAGATTCTCATAGAAGCGTGAACTCTATTGTGAATTGTGCATGTGAGGGACCTAGGTTGCCAGCTCCTTATGAGAATCTAATGCCCAATGATCCCCTGCAGCCCATGGAAAAACTGTCTTAAATGAAATTGGTCCCTAATGTCAAAGAGGCTGGGGACCGCTGTCCTAGGACATGCATAAGTTAAAACATTTTAAAGAATGTCAGGAGAATAATATACAACTTCATAAATAATGATCTCTCTCTCTCAAATGATTAAACCCTGGCTAATATCTTAAGTAATTGAAACTGTGGACATTAATAAAAAACAAAACAAAACAGAATGGTTGTGAGGCTTGTGGTTCACACCTGTAATCCCAGCATTTTGGGAGGCAGAAGTGAGAAGATTGCTTGAGTTCAGAGGTTTGAGCCCAGTCTGAGCAAGCTGGTAAGACCTTGTCTCTACACTGCATCAAAGAATTGGCCAGTGGAGTGGCACATGCCTATAGTTCCAGCTACTTGGGAGGCTGAGGTAGAAGTATCCCCTGAGCACAGTAGGTTGAGGCTACAGTAGCTGTAAGTGTGCCACTGCATTCCAGCCTGAGTGACAGAGTGAGACTCTGACACACACACACACAAAAAGTAATGTCAAAGCAAATTAAGAAACTTGAACAAGGTTCAAATACATTCAAATGTTTTAAAAAAACTAGTATCTTTAAATCTTATGGTTACAGCTTCTTCTATAGTTGGAAAGTTATTGTTTTATTCTGCTGCTAATTCAGGCTCTTTTTTGAAAATAGGTTTATATATTTTAGTACATAAAAACATTACGATAGCCTAACATTCATGGGAAGAATCTCTCAGTCTTTTCTGAGTCTTCTCTCTCAAGTGTTTTATTATACATTAGAATGAGCAGAGGAAAGAAAAGTAAGTGAATTCAGTCTTGGGAGTATTCTACTTAAAGGTTTCATTTAGTAGGAAAAGGATGAAAACATAAGTCCATAAAAGTTTTGAATAGCTTTAAGTTTCATTTATTTGTTAACTTTGCTCTCAATTTTTCCTGATAATTTTATATGTTCCTTGTACTAATATGAATTAGTAAGGGAAGATCAATCTTATTTAAGAAGGAGAAAAAGAAAAAAAATTATGAATTTTTATTGAGCCCCTCTGTGCCAGAAACTGTATTAAGAAACTTCACTTCACTTCATTTTCTTCTTCTTCTTCTTCTTCTTTTTTTTGAGTTGGAGTCTCTCTCTGTTGCCAAGGCTGGAGTGCAGTGGCATGCTCACGACCACTGCAGCCTCAACCTGCTGGGTTCAGACGATCCTTAACCTCAGCCTTCCAAGCAGCTGGAAACACAGGCATGTGCCACCATACCCAGCTAATTTTTTCATTTATTGTAGATATAAGATCTTACCAAGTTGCCCAGGCTGGTCTCAAATCCCTGGGCTCAGGAAATCCTCTCACCTCTGCCTCCCAAATTGCTGGGATTATAGGCACGAGTCTCTGCATCTAGCTTAATTTCGTTTTCAAAACAGTTTTTTTTTTTTGAGTTTGATTCTCACTCTATTGGCCAGGCTGGAGTTCAGTGGCATAATCATGGCTCACAGCAGCCTCAACCTCTTGGGCTCAGGTGATCCTTCCATCTCAGCCTCTAAGTAACTGGGACTACAGGCGTGTACCACCATGACTGGCTAATTTTTTACATTTTGGGGGGAGGATGAGATCTTGCTATGTTGTCTATGCTTGTGTCGAGCTCCTGGGCTCAAGCAATCCTCCTGCTTCAGCCTCCCAAAGTGCTGGGATTACAGGTGTGAGCCACCGTGCCCAACTATGATTCCCATTTTATAGCGGAAAGAATTAAGTAAAACCAGGCAAGTCTGTCCAAATAAAAGCATAATTATTCTGTCCCTACTTCCAAAGAAGGAGCCAGCAATATTCATGATAGCATTCTCTTCCGTCTTCTGCAAGATATAAGAGGACCCAAGTATTAAACTGTAAAAAGGGTCTTAATCTGAAGAGTTTCACAAAGAACTAAGAATTCTAAGAATCCCCAAATAATAAAAAAGGAAAAATTCAGCCGGGCTCGGTGGCTCAGCCTGTAACCCCGTGCCTTTGGGAGGCTGAGGTGAGTGGACTGCCTGAGCCCACGGGTTCGAAACCCGCCTGGGCAACTTGGCGAGACCTCATCTCTACAATAAATCAAAAATCAGCTGGGCGTGGTAGCGCATACCTGTAATTCCGGCTACTCGGAAGGCTGAGGTGGAAGGATCGCCGGAGCCCAGCAGGTCGAGGCTGCGGTGGCTGGGAGTGGCCACTGCACTTCAGACTGGGTGATGGAGTGAGACTCCAATTCAACAACAACAACAAAAAAATTCAACACAATCTAGTGATAACAAAATTCAGATGTATATCATTTTCATATCTGTTCATGAATAACTCAACACTGGGCAGCAGAAACACACCCACATTTTCAAGACTCCAGCCAGGAATGCTGACCAGCCTTAATAAAATGTCAACTTGCTGCCAAAGGATCCAGATCAGTGGAACTTTCATCTTCTCTAAGGAAGCAATACATAGTTGACTGCAAAAATGGTTCCAGAATATAACTAGAATAAGAAATTAAAAACAGAAAACAGATCAAGCTCTGGGCATCAAATATCTTCTTCATGAAAGAATCAACAGAAAGCCTAAGCAAGATATTCTAATTGGACTTCAGTCCAGGATTTACGGTTTGGAAGTCAACCTACTTTCTCAACTGCTTACAAAGGTCATTCAATTTTTCCTTCCAGGTTTTGTTTCATGGAAGAAAAATAAACTATCATCTTTTGGCAAGAGAGAGCATTAACTCTGTCTCCTGGCATTGCTGTCACTCATGTATGTAAAATAAAACACACACACACACCCTTCAAATGCCTATTTGGGAGGCAAAAATAAAAGCCTCAGCAAGGAACACCTTAGTTCTAACGTTCTAAAGGCAAACTGCTAACTGAAAAGGGAAACTAACTTTATCAGCTGTAAGAGAAAGAAAAAAGTTTGCAACCTTGTTTTAAAGGAATTCCCAGGCATGGAATCAGATCATACAAACAATTCCTGATACAGAAACTGAAACAACTCTGGCCCAGAGATAAAATGGTGACAATCGGCTTGACACACCTATGCTGGAGCAGCTGCTCCCATCTGCTGACTTTTCCTCCTTCCTCTAAAAGCTACTTCAAGGTCTGGGTTTAGCCAGTTACATGTGCTAATTGAAAAGAAGGCACATTTCCCAGGCCACATTTATGGAAATAACGAGAAGACCCATTTCAACACTTTCACAAACAGATGTTAAACTGGAGAAGTGTATTTAAATTTAATCTCATCTCTTCATTCTTGCTAATGCTTACAGATTTGTTCTCTTAAGGGACTTTCTTCTCACAAAATGACTGGCCTTCTACCAAGTTTTATAACTATTAGGAAGGTTATTCTACACTGCAAAAGAAAATAACAAGAGATTTGCAAAAGAATTTTTACATGGTGAGCATTATAAACGCCTTGAAACTAAGACACAGAACACGAGGTTATTTTTCTCTGTCCCCCTCCATGCTGCCTAAAATCACTGTACAACTGATCATGAACAAGAGAGGGGAAAAGTTTGAATTTCAGCTGGAGAAATACACTATATTCAAAGGGTCTGCTCCCCTACAAGACTGTATATAGTATTCTGACTATAGCCATGAAGCCATTTTGTTCTATACAAGGGAAGTCTTGACTTCCTCTATACAATTCACTCATCCTACTTGTAATAACTATTTCCATCTGAAAAGAAAACTCTAACATGAATTTTATCTCCTTTCTAAACACACTGTTTATCAGAGAGAAAATGATAAATAACCTAAATATACCTCTAGTACATTGGTTTTGGAAAGTATAGAATACTGAAAATAGAGTACTATGCGGCCATTAACAAGAATAAGATAAATTACATGAAATAATATTAAATATGTCAATATATACACATTTGTATTTTTAAGCAAAAAAGACAAACTTCAGGAAAATAAGCTTAAATGATGCCATTTATGTAAATAAAAATAAAAACATCTTTTCTATGTGAAAAAACCCCCATACAGATATACTTCCATATACATAGATTACTTTTTAAAAAAGCACTAACCATAAAAGAAAAAGAAAAGACAAAGTGAAATACATCAAAATTTAAAAATTTTGCTCATCTAAACACATCACACACACAAAAAAACAAATAGGCAAGATAAAGGGTAGGAAAAATGAATAACACTTATATCTGACAAACTATCTATCCAGAATATACAAAGAATTCTTAGGCAAGATAAAGGGTGGGAAAAATTCATAACACTTATATCTGACAAACTATCTATCCAGAATATACAAAGAACTCTTACAAATCAACAACAGAATGACAAACAACCCAATAAAAATGAGTAAGACTGGAAGAGTCACTTTATAAAAGATGTACAAACGGCCAAATAAGCACAGGAAAAGTCATCATTATTAGTTTTTAGAGCAATGCAAACTAAAATTATGGAAGATGCTGTATCACACTTACTAAAATAAAGACAACTGACAACACAAAATGTGGACAAGGATATTGACCAAGTGGAACCCTCATACACCCCTGGCAGAAAACAAAATGGCACAATGATCTTGGAGAACTGTTTGGCAGTTTGTTAAAACATTAAACACACATTTACCCTATGACCCTGCAATTCCATTCCTAAGGCATTTATGAACCCAAGAGAAATAAAAACATATGTCTTCCAAAAGATTTGGAAACAACCCATATGTTTATCAACAGGATGGATGGATAAACTGTGGTATGTTTGTAAAATGGAAATAAAAAGGAATAAACTACTGACATACATAGCAACACAGATGAGTCTCAAAAACGTTATGTTCTTTCATTAGAGTGAAAGAAGCCAGGCACAGAAAGTTAAACAACATATGATTTGATTTACATAAAGTTATGGAATAGGTAAAACTAATCTATCATAATAAAAATCAATAGTTGCCTGGGGCAAAGGGTACAGGGCAGAAACAACTGGAAAAGGACACGAGCAAACTTCCTGGGGTGATGGAATCATACTATACCTTATCTTGGGTAGTGGCTACATGAATGTATATAATCATCAACACTCAATAAATCGAACACTTAGGGCTCCTGTGATAATTAACCTTCCTCCTATAATGACAGTGAAATGCTATGGGAACCAGAAAGCAGAACATAATGGATGCTGTTAGACACATGATGAATAGATGAATAAATGAATAAATGAAGGTTGAGAAAATATTGAAATTTAGAGTATTTATCGTTAAAATGCTCTCCAACTAGCCAGGAGTGGGTGGCTCACTCCTGTAATCCCAGGATTTTGGGAGGCTGAAGTGGGAGGATCACTTGAGCCCAGGAGTTAAACACCAGCCTGGGCAACAAAGCAAGACCTTGTCTCTACAAAAAAATAAAAAAAAATAGATGGGTGTGGTGGCATATGCCTGGAGTCCCACCTACTCAGCAGGCTGACATGGAAGGATTGCCTAAGCCAGGAAGTTGAGGCTACAGGGAGCCCAGATTATGCCACTGCACTCCAATCAGGGTGACAGAGTAAGACCCCAACTCAAAAAAATTAAAAAATGCTCTGCATCATTCTTCTACTACTATAATGAGGCAAATCTTTTCAATTTATTTTGCTAACCACAAGTAAAATGGTATTCTTGTCTCTCTTTATTTGTAACTCATCTCTTTTTTGAATATTTCCAATGAATGTCCACATAATGAGGCTTCCAGTTGAAGTAACAAAAGAAAAAAGAAAAAGGTTGCAAAGAAGAAATTAAGTATGAGAGAGGATATAAAAAGACTTCTGCCAGGCACAGTGGCTCATGCCTGTAATCCCAGCACTTTGGGAGGCAGAGGGGAGAGGACTGCCTGAGCCCACAGGTTCGAGACCAGCCTGGGCAACATGGCAAGACCTTGTCTCTACAATAAATCTAAAAATTAGCCAGGTGGTGTGGTGGTGCACATCTGTAGTTCCAGATACTTGGAAGACTAAAGTAGAAGGATCACCTGAATCAGTAGGGTGAGGCTGCGGTGGCCATGAGCATGCCACTGCGCTCCAGCCTGAGCGACAATGAGACTCCAAATCAAAAAGAAAAAAAAAAAAGACTTCTTGTGTTCAGGTACAATCTAGTACATTTGGTTCCAAAGGAGGAAAAACATAAGGCCAAAAAAACATGCTCATGATTAAAGTCAGGGAAATCACAAAAAAAAGGCCAACAGTTTACTTCTTCACCTCCCAGGTTTACTCAGTTTGTTTTATTTTTTTTCTCCAAGTTAGAAAATCCTCCAAAACAAAAAATAGGTAGTCACCCCAAATTGCCTTAGCAATAGACAGAATATCACGCCAAGTAGTAGAATGTTTAGCTCACATCTGTGTAATATCCCCTACATCTATTCCATCTACTCCGCCCAGCAACTTTGCAAGTGGTTGCCAGGTCCAGCCTTTAGTGGGCTTTTGTAATGGGGTACATTATACATCAAAAATCTCTTAGATACATTTTAACCTGGCACCTAATGTTTAATGGTAGAAAACAACCAAAAGGGTTTCCTGTTATCCACAAGGCAAGTCAGTTAAGTGCAGGAAAGGCTGAGGGAATATCATGTGTTTCCTGACTAGAAAACAGCAGCTTCCAGGCACAGAGCGGAGCTTTTGCACACTCACACAGGGATATGCATTGTGAAGTATACTGCTGTCGAAACAACACTTCTACAACAAAAGGTCATGTCAACCTGAAATAAAGGAAATAGCAGGAATTGCAAAATAGGTCTTACGGAATGAGTAAGGAACTTCTCACGTATCTATGCTTGAACTATTGCATGATTAGCTGAAACAAAATGTCACTCCAATCTGTTTCTGGGGTCAGTTACTTGCTGGACACAAACTATAGAACCAAAACCACTCTGCTTTTAAGATGAAGACTGATAGAATACACATAACCAAAAGAATAGGAACCAAATGTCAGTAAATCAAAGTTTACCCATGACTTTTAAAAGTGGTAATCATTAATAAAAGCTATTCATTTATTGATTCATCAAACACCTATAAATTAGGTATACATGTAGCAGGCTGGACACATAAAGAAAAGATATGCCCCCAGTTCAGAGTGTAGTGATGGAGACCAACATGTAAACTGACAATTAGAGTATAAGACAATAAGTGCTACAATAAAGGCTATTAAACAAATGCAGTTAGAAAGCAATATCAGTTATGGTTTTTAGATGCAAGATGCAGACACTGACTGAAAAGGAATTTATTTAAGATGTATCGGTGTTTAAAAAAAGATACTGGGCTTTGCAAGTGTCCACGGAACATACAGCAAGATAGGCCACATCCTGGTCCATAAAATTAATGTCAACAAATTTAAAAGAGTTGAAATGATAAAGATCATGTTCCCCAATAATGTAATCAAATTAGAAATAAATAACAGAAAGACAATAGAAAAACCCTCCAAGCATTTGGAAATGAAACAGTATACTTCTAAATAATGCATGGGGCCAAGAGAAAGTCTCAAGGGAAATAAAAAATATAATGAATACACCAAAAAATGAGAATAAATGTATCCAAATTTGTGAGACACAGCTACAAGCAGTGCAGGAGGGACACTTATAATACTAACTACATACACTGTTAAGAGGAAAAGTCTTAAATCAACGATTTAAGTTATCTTTTCAAGAACCTAGCAAAAAAAGAGCAATATACATGCGAAGCAATCACAAATAAGAAAATAATTCTGCGTAGAAGTCAATGAAATTGAACAAAGATAACAGATTAATGAAACAAACAGCTGATTCATAAAATCAACAACCTCTAGCAAGACAAAAAGAAAAAAAGAAGATACAAATCGCCAACTGCCAATATCAAGAATGAAATGAGCCGGGCTTGGTGGCTCAGCCTGTAATCCCGCGCCTTTGGGAGGCTGAGGTGAGTGGATTGCCTGAGCCCGCGGGTTCGAGACCTGCCTGGGCAGCGAGACCTCATCTCTACAATAAATCAAAAAATCAGCCGAGTGTGGTAGCGCATGCCTGTAATTCCAGTTACTTGGAAGGCTGAGGTGGAAGGATCGCTGGAGCCCAGCAGGTCGAGGCTGCGGTGGCCGGAAGTGGCCACTACAGTCTGGGCAACAGAGTGAGACTCCAACTCAAAAAAAAAAAAAAAAATGAAATGAACTTTCACTACAGACATCAAAAGGACAAGAGAATGCTTTGGATAATTCTAACCCAATTTGACAACTTAGACAAAACAGGCCAATTCCTCAAAAAATATAAACTACCACAAGACACTCATTATAAGCTAGATAACTTGAAAAGCCCTGTAACTATTAAGGAAATAGAATTTGTCATTTAAAAACTCCCAAAAGGGAACTCTCTAGATTAGTGGTTACCAGAGGTTAAGGAGGGGATGGGGCAAGGAGGAAAGTGGGTGTAGTTATAATTATAAGAACAACATGAGGGATCCTAGTGGAGATGGAAATAGTCTGTGTCTTGACTGTATTCAAATGTCAAAATCCCAGCTGTGAAACTGTAAGATGGCATCAGAGGAAGAAACTGGGTCAAGGGTACAAGGAAGCTCTCTGTATGATTTTTGATGACTATATGTGAGTCTACAGTCTCTTGAAATAAAAGTTGTGTTTTTTTAAGGGTATATGATTACTCACAAAATCCAGAAGGATTTAAGAGCCAAATTCAAAGGCTAAAACAATGCCCCACATACCACAGACTCAGACTGGTGGGGCCACTACTGCTGTGGCTGCCACGCACATATTACAGCTAGCACCCGCAAGAGCCTGAGAAGATTCTTGGTATTCTTGCCTCTGTCTCATCAACCCTGAACTCAAGGTCTTAGACAGATGTCTGATAAATTAAGCCAAGGTTTATGACTGAAAATGAGCTGTAAAGGAGCTGAGAAATCAAGAGTTTTACATTTTCAGCTTTTTGCCTCCCATCAAGGGTGGCAACCATGAGGTTTCTTGAAGATTTTTAAGGGGTCAGCTCCTAGATAGATAAAAAGAAGGTCCATAGTAACTGCTGAGGAGCTTTAAAGATTTTCAAATTAGACACTACAATGAAGTCGAAATGGGTTACAAAGAGACTGATATGGATTTAAGAGGGTTTCTTTTTTTCTTTCTTTTAATCTTAGAATCATGGGGCACCTGTGAAGATTTGCTATATAAGTATGCTGTGTGAAGGCAAGGTTTGGGCTTCTAATGAGCCCTCTCCACCTCAGTAGTGGGCATGGTACCCAGTGGGTGGTTTTGTATTCCTTAACCACCCCCTTCTTTAGCAGTACCCAGCATCCAGTGTTCCTGTCCTTGTGTCCAGTGTTTAGTGTCCACTTATGAGTGAGAACATGTGGTATTCAGTTTTTTTGTTTTTGTGGTAATTCACTCAGAATGATGGTCTCCAGGTATATCCATGTTGCTGCAAAAAAGGAGTTCCATATAAGAATATTCATGATGCTTCAGAGATCATATAAAATTACTCCTAGATATTTTGTTTCTGAATAGAACAGAGAAAACCAACAGAGGGAACAATGTAAATAGCTCACAAGGGAGAAGAAAAGTATCAGACATTTAAGATGTGAAGTATTTTTTCTCTTTTGAGTCAAGGTCTCACTCTGTTTTCCAGGCTGGAGTGCAGTGGGACACTCACAGCTCACTGCAGCCTCAACTACCTGGGCTCAAGTGATCCTTCTGCCTCAGTCTTCTGAGTATCTAGGACTACAGGTGTGCACCACCATCCTCAGCTAATTTTTAAATTATTGTTATTTTTTATTTTAGAGGCAGGGTCTCACAGGCTGGAGTGCAATAGCATTATCATGGCTTACTGTAGCCTCAACTTCCTGAGCCCAAGTGATCCTCCCGCCTCAGTCTCTCGAGTAGCTGGGACTACAGCGCGCACCACCATACTTTGCTCATTGTTTAATTATTTGTAGACACGAGGTCTCATTATGTTACCCAGATGGTCTCGAACTCCTGGGCCCAATTGATCCTCATGCTCTGGCCTCCCAAAGTGCTGGGATTACAGGTGTGAGCCACCATGCCTAGACTATGCCCAGCTAATAGTTTTTATTTTTTGTACAGACAAGATCTCATTATGTTGTCCATGCTGGTCTTGAACTTCTGGGCTCAAGCAATATCTCTGTCTTAGTCTCCCAAAGTGCTAGGACTATAGGCTTGAGGCACTGTGCCTGGCAATGTAAATTTTTTTTTTATTTTTGAGTTGGAGTCTCACTCTGTCGCCTAGATGGGAGTGCAGTGGCATGTTCCTCACCACCGCAGCCTCAACCTGCTGGGCTCCGGTGATCCTTCCACCTCAGTCAAATAGCCGGAACTATAGGCGCGTGCTACCACGCCCGGGTAATTTTTGATTTACTGTAGAGATGATGTCTCGCCAAGTTGCCTGGGTGGGTCTCGAACCCGTGAGCTCTGGCAATCCACATACCTCGGCCTCCCAAAGTGCTGGGATTACAGGCTAAGCCACCGAGCCCGGCCAATGTAAAATATTTTAATGATGACTATCAATAGGTCTTGAGTAGAGGCAGTTTTCCATATCTGCTATGAGTTGTCAAATGGGCCACTGTTTGGTTAAGCACTGGCCAGGCCATGTGTTCTTTGAGTTATGGCCGCCATGTTTTCTTAGCTTTGGTCCCCTTCCCTATCTTGGGGAAGAAGAATTTCCTCTCTCACTCTCTAATTTATTTATTTTTTTGAGTGGGAGTCTCACTCTGTCGCCCAGGCTAGAGTGCAGTAGCATGGTCACAGCCACCGCAGACTCAACTTGCTAGGCTCAGACGATCCTTCTACTCAGCCTACCAAGTAACTGGAACCACAGGCATGAGACCCCACACCCAGCAACTTTTTTGATTTGTAGAGACAAGGTCTCGCCAAGTTGCTCAGGCTGGTCTCAAATCCCTGGACTCAGGCAATCCTCTTGTCTCTGCCTCCCAAAGTGCTGGGACTACAGTTGTGAGCCACTGTGTCTGGCTTCTAATTTACTTTCCAATTAAACTATACTTCCCAATATATGTTAAAAAAAAGTCATCAAATGTATTTTTATTTATTTTTTATATTTTTGTTTTTATTTTTTGAGTTGGAGTCTCACTCTGTCGCCCGGACTGGAGTGCAGTCGCCGCTCCCAGTCACCGCAGCCTCAACCTGCTGGGCTCCGGCGATCCTTCTGCCTCATTTTTAAATTTTTAAAAATTTTTTAATTTTTTTGAGTTGGAGTCTCACTCTGTCGCCCAGACCAGAATGCAGTGGCCGCTTCCAGCCACCGCAGCCTCGACCTGCTGGGCTCCGGCGATCCTTCCGCCTCAGCCTTCCAAGTAGCTGGAATTATAGGCATGCGCTACCACGCCCAGCTGATTTTTTTTTTTTAATTTATCGTAGAGATGAGGTCTCGCTGCCCAGGTGGGTCTTGAACCCGCAGGCTCAGGCAATCCACTCACCTCAGCCTCCCAAAGGCGTGGGATTACAGGCTGAGCTACCGAGCCTGGCATCAAATGTATTTTTAAAGGGTACTGGGTATTTATTCTGATGTTCAGAGGTCAGAAAGAAATGTTTCCTTTAACTCACTTCAAATTCAACAAATGTTATAAACAACTCTGTACTAGTTGCTGGGAAACAAAAAAAAAAGCAACATAGGGTATTTTCCCTTCAGGAGCTCATGGCTGGGTGTAGTGGCTTATGCCTATAATCCTAGCACTTTGGGAGGCTGAGGTGGGAGGATTGCTTGAATTCAGGAGTTCTACATCAGCCCAGACAACAGAGTAAGATCTCATTTCTATTAAAAAATAAAAAATTTAGCTGGCATGATGGCACATGCCTGTATTCCCAGCTACTTGTGAGGTTTGAGACAAGGATTAATTGAACCCAGGAGTCTGAGGCTGCAATAAGCCATGATCATGCCACTGCACTCTAGCCTGGGTGACAGAACAAGACCCTGTTTCAAAACAAAAACAAAAGCTCACAATGAACTTCCATTTTAGGGAAGATGTATGTTTAAGATAACAAGCATTTTTCAGATAAAGACCTAGAAATGCTAGGCAAAATATATCAAAAATTAAGAGTATAGCTAAATTCACAAGAAAAAAGGGCAGTCACTGGGTGCTAGAATTGAAAAAGGAACTGAAAACCACAGAAGTAGCACATGAGTTGATACAGTGGTTATAGGGGTGGATGGGATGGGGAACACAGTTTCAATAACTTCCAGTCTGGGTTTTATTAATAGAAAGTAGAGAACTAGGCCAGGCATGGTGGCTCAAGCATGCGATCCCAGCACTTTAGGAGGCCGAGGCGAGAGGACTGCCTGAATCCAGGGGTTTGAGACCAGCCTGGGCAATTTGGTGAGACCTCATCTTCACAATAAATAAAAAAATAAGCTAGGTGTGGTAGCGCATGCCTTGTAGTTTCAGCTACTTGGAAGGCTGAGGTAGAGGGATCATTTGAGCCCGGAAGGTCGAGGTTGCCGTGGCTGTGAGTATGCCACTGCATTCCAGCCTGGGTGACAGAGTGAGATACCAACTCAAAAAAAAAAAAAAATTAAGGAAAGTAGAGAACTAGAAGTAAGACTTTGACAAAAGTGGAAACTCTATGCATCCTCAATGAAAGGACAAGTGGGGGAAAAATCACCTAACAGCCTAGAGAGCAAACAAGAAAGCTTATCTCTGCTTGGGCTGTAGGGGATGGAAAAAAGATCTTTCCTGAGAGCTGGAACTCTGGGCCTGCAACTCACATGAATTTGGGTTTCAAAATTATAATTTCAATACTTGACTGTTCTAGGAACTTCAAACCAAGAAATTAACATAAAAATTGGCCCAAGCCAAAGCCCATGCCAGGGTATCTAGAAGAAGGAAATTTATCTCTACTTTTCAACAAAACACAACCTAATACAACTTACTCCCAGGTCATGTAAGATCACCCCACAAATAAAACTTTGCTAAACAGTAAATATATCTACTGTAAGAAAAAATCTACCATAAAACAGTCAAGAAATCAAGAGCAGCTTCAGAACGCAAGAACTCCTGGAAAAGAACTATCAGATAGAAACTATAAAGGAAGCAGACTTAAAACGATTACAAATATAAAAGTATACCTCAAAATCGTAAGAATAAGATCCTATGGAAAAAGAATAGGCACACTCTAAAACAAACCCAATAGAATTTCTAAAAATGGAAAACTTTAACAAAATTAAATGCAATAGATAGGTTAAAATAGATTAGACACAGCTGAAGAAAAAGTAAAGAACTGAAACACCCCCCCCACCCCCGCTGCCCCTGAAAGCAATTCAGAGAAATAATGAGAAGTGAAGTGATATGGAGGACAGAATGGAAAGAGCTGACATTGCCTAATAGGAGTTCTAGAGGGAGACAGTAGAATGCAAATGAGGCAATATTTAAAAGATAATATCCAAGAATTTCCCAGAACCAATAAAAGCCATGAATCCACAGATTAAGAAAAAAAATATCCGATCTGGGCAAGCAAGACCTTGTCTCTACACAAAATAAAAAAATTAGCTGGGCATGGTGGCTATAGCTATGGTCCCAGCTACGCAGGAGGCTGAGGTAGAAGGGTTGCCTGAGTCCAGGAAGTTGAGGCTGCAGTTAGACCGTGACTAAAAAAACCCCAAAAAACAAAATAAAGAAACAAAAAGAAAAAAGCCTAAATTCTCACAATTGTCACTGTACTGAAACTGCAGAAGTCAAATGAGAAAGACTAAAATACCTATACTTCATTGACAAATATTTAAAGGATCATGAATGGAAAAAAAAGTATAAAGGGATGGGATGTACCTGACAGCATCTACGAGGGAAACATGTAGAAGGGCAGAGCCAGAGCCTGAAGAACAAACAGGAGCCAGGAGCAGTGGCTCATGCCTGTAATCCCGGTGCTTTGGGAGGACTGCTTGATGCCAGGAGTTTGAGATCAGCCTATGCAACACAGCATGACTCCATCTCTATAAAAAATAAAATTATCCAGGCATGGTGGTATATGCCTGTAGTCCTAGCTACTGGGGAGGCTGAGGTGAGATCGCTTGAGCCCAGGAATTCAAGGCTGTAGTAAGCTATAATCATGCCACTGCACTCCACCCCAGATAACAGTGTAAGACCCTGTCCCCCCTAAAAAAGAATGAGTAGGATTCTCACAGATAGGGAGAGAGAAGGGCAGCCAGGGGAGGTGGGAGAACTGCTTGAACAAAGCTAAGGGAGGAGAACATAGACAAAGGTTTCTTTCTGGCTGTCAAATAAGACAGTAGCTAAGAAAAAAATGAGGTTGGCTGGAGATAAAGCATGGAGTTTCCTAGTATCAGACTAAAGAATGTGAACTTAATGGTAGGTGACGAGGAGAAAATTTTTGAGCATGTGACATGATCTAAGCTGAATCTGCCAAATTACTCCAGCAGTGGCATGCAGAGTGGAGATAGGAAGTGTGACTACAGTACTACAAGCTATAAGTAAACTTAGGAAATCATTACATTTGTGCTAGTCTTTCAAAAGACTTTAGAAAATAGTTCAAGTATATAGAGACAGATGCTTCAGAATCTAATAGCCAGAAAAAGGGAATGAGAGTAGAGATGAAATGGGGGGGAGGGAACTGAATAAATACTCAGACATTTTGAAGCTAGAATTAAAGACTTATTAGGTCAGGTGTGGTGGTTCATAGCTATTATCCTAGCACGTTGGGAGGCTGAGACTAGCCTAGGGAACACAGCGAGATCCCATTTCTACTAAAAAAAATTTCAATTAGCTGGGCATGGAGGCACATGCTAGTATTCCTAGCTACTGGGGAGAATGAGGTGGGAGGATCATTCAAGTTCAGGAGTTCAAGGTCACAGCGAGCTATGATCACACCACTGCACTCCAGCCTGGGTGACAGAGTAAGATCCTGTCTCTTAAAAAACTAACCAACAACATAAATCATTCTACAAAAAAGACATCTGCACATGCATGTTTATTGCCACGCTATTCACAATAGCAAAAACATGGAACTAACCCTACCAACCATTAGAAGTGAACTGGATAAAGAAAATGTGATACATACACAGGATGGAGTATTACACAGTCATAAAGAAAAACAAAATCATGGATTTCACAGCAAACTGGAGACCATCATACTAAGTGTACTAACACAGAAACAAAGAACTGAATACCACATGTTCTCACTCATAAATGGGACCTGAGCATCAATCACAATAGCACAAGGGGGGGAGGGACTGGCAGTCATGGGCACTGCTAGGTGAGGGAGGGAGAGAAGAGGTTGGGGGCATGTGACAACACAAAAGGAACTTGGTTCATTACCGGGGGAGCAAGGGCCAGTCATAAGCCCAAACTTCACTTGCATGCAGCCTGCTTAGGTAGTTAATTTTCACTTGTACCCCACATTCCTATAATAAAATAAAACTAAACAAAAATAAAAAACCCCAAACCAACCAAACAAAAAAACCAACGAATGAACCAAACAAATTTACTGAAGAGTTGGGGGGAAGAAGAAAGACAAAGGGAAGAACTAAAGATGAAAGTGAGCTCGGG
>NW_007253919.1:116150-121744 GCF_000164805.1 Carlito syrichta
CTCCAGTCTGGGCGACAGAGTGAGACTCCAACTCAAAAAAAAAAAGAAAAGAAAAGGTAACAGTAAAAAGCTCAGAGGCAAACCAGTTTTATCAGGATGGGGTGCCGTGGAATAGCATATCATAATTAAATGACACACTATATCAGGCTAGGGGAGTTGTGTTCCATTTTCCATTGTCAACTGGTTTCCTCAGTGATCAATAAAATATAAGGACAATAAAAGCCTTTGTCATAGACCTTCCCTACTATGCCTGGGAAACAGTAATCTTTGGCTTTCATTATGATGTTAAAAGCTCTACTTCAAAGGCTAGAAATAAAATTCTAATTTTATAAAAATAGATACTTGATCATCTAAGCCTTCATACTGTTAAAACGCTGCCTGGCACAGGCTTCACAGGATGCTGTGAAACACACAACTGTCTCAAGTTAACCCAACAGGAAAGCTGGCTTCATCACAACAAGACTGAGAAATTAAGGTCAGACTGGTCCAGCATAGGCTATATCAGAATGATTTTCTGAAATAAAAAACTTGGATTTAGTTAACCCATAAACAACACAAAAACACGACATGGAAGCAGACATCGTGATGCTTGTGGTTACAGTTCTGAAGAAATCTTCTCTTCTAACCTCTGCTTTGAAGCTAGTAACACCATACAAGAGACAAAGGTCAAGAGTGTTTTGTACGTAATATTCCTTGGCACTTTCTAATCGTCACTTCTGGCTAAACAAGTCATGCTATACTCTATCTGACTGTGGGGGAACTCTTCTCCTTTTGTTCCCATCTCCTATAAGTGCATCATCTCACAAGCAGCTGGGACTACAGGATCTTAGTTGAAAGCAGAAGCCAATGCAAAGCCTGAGTTTTTCCTGCTCATCCTCAAATTAGCAACTATTGAATTTGTATCACATTTCAAATTCAAATTATTAGCAAATAATAATAATAAGGCTAATAATAAAAAGCCTGCGTTTTATGGCCTTAATTATTCAGAATTATCACATCTAAAGATGAATGTTTGTTTAGAATCTTCCATTTTCTTGATGATAGAGAAATATTAGCCTAGTTTTAAATTATTTCAGCTTAAATTTCTCATAGGTTCGCTTGGGTTTTAAGGTTTTGACAAGAATCCAGGGCCAAGTAACTGAATTTAGTAAATGCTGAACTTCAGACCAGACTGATTTTCAATCTCTGACCAAAATAATTAGAACACAGCTGTTCAGCCTCTCCCAAAAGAAAAATTCCCCAATCTAAATTAAAATATTTATCTAGTAAGAGTCTTTCTATACAATCATAACCATTCACGAGTGACAGCAAGTTGCCTTTATCAGAACTTTGATCAGAACATAAAAACCATTGACTTAGATAAATAACATTCTTCATAAATGTTAAAAGATTTAGAATAGTACTTTTCAACACAGAGGACCTAAGAGAGAAGCAGTACACAGCATTTTCAAAGAATAAATAATTAGTCCTTAAATTGGTTCATAATTTCTCTTAGTGCTTATGAAATTCAGATTTTTTTAAACCTGGTCTCTTAAATGGTTGAGGATTAATTAACTTTGATAATTTGATATAGTATGGAAACTACAGGAAATATGCAAATCTTAATTTATTTGTTCTGTAACATTTGACAAATGCACAAAAATGTAGCATCAGTTTAATAAAAAGTTTGTTTTTGATAAAGATTTTCAAAAGAGGGAACATTTTAAACCATAACTCAAATCAGCAGGTTATGAAGATCCAGTTAATGTAACAATCATGGAGAAAACACTTATGAATACATTTTGATAACACTGTGTGCAGAAATGGGTTCTTTCTTGTTAACACTGATATGATTTCAAATTGGTATCATCTATTTAGCAACATATATTAGAATTTAAGATGCACATACCCAATGACCCAGCAATCCACTTCTAAGAATCTGTCCTCTGGATAAAACATGAGAACATAAAACAATACATTTGTAAGGATTACAACAGAATATTCGCAACTGTAAAATCTGGAAAACTAATGTTCATTATTATGAGAATGGTTACTCAAATTATGGAATATTAAAAAATGGAGTACCATGCAGGTAAAAAAAATAAATAAAAAAATAAAAAATAGATGTCTATACCGAGCCTGGAAAGGTGCCCAAGATAGACTGTTAAGTAAAAATATAAGTGGTAGACCAATACAGACAGTATAAGAGCATTTTTGCTTTAAGTGCATATATGAATAAAATATATTAGCATAGTGGGAACAATCTGCACAAAACTGATAAACAGTTAACAACTGTTAGGCTCTCGAGCTGGGAATAAAGGATCAGGTAGGCAGAAAGGAACTTTTACTGCTCTCTTTCTGAAAAAATTTAAATGGTAGGACTACAGGTTATTTTTACTTTCTTATTTGTAATTTTTTAAAAAACCAACAACAGGCCGGGCTCGGTGGCTCAGCCTGTAATCCCAGCACTTTGGGAGGCTGAGGTGAGTGGACTGCCTGATCCCACAGGTTCGAGACCCACCTGGGCAACTTGGTGAGACCTCATCTCTACAATAAATAAAAAAAAATTAGCTGGGTGTGGTACCATGCGCCTGTAGTTCCAGCTACTTGGAAGGCTGAGGCGGAAGAATCGCCGGAGCCCAGCAGGTCGAGGCTGCGGTGGCCGGGAGCGGCGGCCACCGCACTCCAGTCTAGGAGACAGAGTGAGAGACTCCCAACTCAAAACAAACAAAACAAAACAAAACAAAACAACCAACAACAAAAAGGCTTTTGCATCCCAAGGAAAAAAAATGAGAGAAGAAAAATCATCTTTCACTTTCTAGTAAGCACAATGGTAGAGTGAAACAAAATTAATTCTGATACAAGAAAAATGTAGAAACTACACAGCACATAGAAATCTCACAACAAGAGGCTAATCTAATTCGGCAAAGAAAAATGTACACATTCCTAATACAGAGTTTCACTCTGTTACCCAGGCTGGACTGCAGTGGCACTCTTCACGGCCACCCTATCCTAGATCTGCTGGGCTCAGGCAATCCTCCCTCCTCAACCCTCCAAGTATCTGGAACCACAGGCGTATACCACCACATCCAGCTAATATTTTGATTTATTGTAGAGATGAGGTCTTGCCAAGTTGTCCAGGCTGGCCTCGAACCCATGGGCTCAGACAATCCTCTCATCTTGGCCTCCCCAAATGCTGGGATTATAGGTGTGAGTCACTATGCCTGGCCCATATACCTAATCTTAGGAATGCTTCAAGATCCTGGGATCTTGCCAGAGACAAGTTATCTTTTCAGGGGGAATTCTGCCCTCTAGTGTACACTAAAAGGAAGTTAAAGTCCATGAAGCAATAGTAAATTACAGTTATAAAGTTAACTGAAATATTTTCACTAATTCCTACAGCATAATTTTCTCCTTAAATGAAGGTCTTCATATCCTTGTTCCCAATTCAATTTCTATTATCATACTGAGTAAACCTTAAGACTGTCATAACTTCACATACCTATTTTATTCTTCCCTACAGTATACCCATGAGGCATGTAAAGCACCTGACTCATTTTTCACACCAAGAGAATTCAGCACAACCAGGGAGACAGGAATACAATAAAACAACGTTTTAGAAGCTTACAGTATAGAAAGGCACTATGTTCTTAAAATCATAGACTTTTGAAACTTGTTGGCACTGTCAAGGCTAAGAAAAAGGCTGCCGTGTGTAGCTGTGTATAATAAAGTTCATCACCTAATAAAATTTTCTACAAACACTAAAATTTGTTTAACTCTGGGCAACCTTGAAAACCTCTAGGGACACTTCCTAGGTTCATAATATTTGCTGTAGGTAGTCAATCCAAACTTACAGAGGTAACAGCCCCATCATGAAGACTACAAATGAAAAAACTTGCTTTGAAAGCTTATCTATGTTTAGAATCTCATCTAGATGCTCACCCTAAGGAGGGACTTAATTTTCTATCCAAATGTCAAATATTCTCCTCTCAAAAAAGAGTATCATCAGTCACTCCATTCATACTTCTCTCAGTTACCAGCTTGGCCTGGAACAATATCTTTGACTCAAGGATGTGAGTGAAATTACTTTTAACAGATTCAAAATATTCCAAATATTTACAGGTAAATCTTTAAAAAATTATTTCCCTAGGCTGGGCATGGTGGTTCACACCTGTAATCCCAGCACTTTGAGAGGCTAAGGTGAGTCTAGGAGTTCTACCCTGGGCAACACAGTGAGATCTCATCTCTACAAAGAAAATTTTAAAAATTAGCTGTATGGTGATATGTACTGTAGCTACTTGGGAGGTTGAGGTGGAAAGATAGCTTGAGCCTAGGAATTTGAGGCTGCAGTGGGCTATGATTATGCCATTGTATTCCAACCTGGGTAACAGCAAGTCTCTAAAAAACAAAGTTATTTTCCTTATTCAATTATTAATCTAAGTACTCTGTACCTCAATATCCATACAAGCATATTTAAAAACATATTAAGAATAAATTAAAACCAAGAGAAGCAGGGCACCAGCATCCACTAAAGAACATGAAGGTAAAAGACAGATACAGGGTGTTCTTGCACCAACATAAAGCGTGTCACTCTGGAGCTGATAACCACAGCAGTACCACCATCGCTGCCAAAATCAATCATTTCCATTGTTACCACTAGCACCTGAAACATTCCTTCAAAACTATCTCTAGCTAGTCCTATCCTGGAACAAATGGCTGCCAAAAGTAACGTACTTAATATAAGCTGGGAAAGGATATCTCCTACCTGACTTCCCTGTCAACACTTAAGTTGCCCACAATGTATGATTCAGATCTCAGTAGGAGTCGACTGCCACAGAGAAACTGTAATAGCTATTAATCCTCAGTTGAACGATCACACTTTGCCCACAGTTTCATTGTTACTGTTTACAGATATCAATGTACAAACACACTTGGAACTCATTTATAAAAATGTGCTAGCCTCTTCAATTTAATGAGAGAGAAAAGAGACAGAACAATAGTATAGGAAACCTGGTATAGCCATGGTTAATGGGTAAAAGACTTACAAAGGAAAAAGGAGCAAATAATCATCTTGATTCCCTCAAAAATAACAAAATACAAAACAGCTTTCAAAGAGACTCTCATCACTAATGAAATTGAAGACTCTTTTAACCAAAAAAAGGCCAACTAGGAGGATAAGAAAGAGCGGCTGTATGGCAGAGTGGCTGAGAACCCAGGCTTTGGTCTCAAATAGATTTGGACTGGAATCCTGGCTACATCAAATCATCAACTATGTTACTTGAACAAGGTAACAGTCCCTCTCTGAGCCTCAGCATCTTGATCTGTAAAATGGGCACAAAGTTAGTGTCTACCTCTTGAAGTACTTATGGGGATTAAAGAAAATAATACATATAAAACACTTAGCACTTAGTGCTTTAAATTTGGTTAAGTCATCAATAAATAGGAGTTATTTGTTCTTTTATTTTTTTTTATTTTTTTATTTTTTTTGAGTTGGAGTCTCACTCTGTCGTCCAGACTGGAGTGCAGTGGCCGCTCCCGGCCACCGCAGCCTCGGCCTGCTGGGCTCCAGAGATCCTTCCGCCTCAGCCTTCCAAGTAGCCGGAATTACAGGCATG
>NW_007253919.1:121896-128041 GCF_000164805.1 Carlito syrichta
TGGGCGACAGAGTGAGACTCCAACTCAAAAAAAAAAAAAGTAAAGAAATGGTTGGGCGTGGTGGCTCAAGCCTGTAATTCCAGCTTTTGAGAGGCTGAGGTGACAGGATTGCCAGTTCGAGAACTGCTTGGGCAACTTGGCGAGACCGCACCTCTACAATAAATTAAAAAAAAAAAATTAGCCAGATGTGGTAGTTCGTGCCTGTAGTTCTGCCTACTTGGAAGGCTGAGGCAGAAGGATCACCTGAGCCCAGCAGGTTGATGCTGGGGTGGTCATGAGCGTGCCACTGTATTCCAGCCTGGGTGACGAAGTAAGATTCCAATTCAAAAAAAGGGGAAAGAAACATTTAACTTGCAGTCTGAAAAAACAGTATGTTTGATATTTAATCTAGAGAGCAAATTCATTTCCAAAAGCAAATCGACATGGTCTTTAAACATGTCACCCCAGAGTGGGAGACATACCTGCCTATAGGACCATGCAGATAACATAGGTAAGTAAAGCCACTGACTAGAGACCAGGAAAGGATAAACTCCATCTACTCTGCACCGGCCCACTCTTGCTATAGGAAGAGGGAAGGCAATGGTAGAAATTTTCATTTCTCAAGAAAATTCAGTAATCTAGATTTTTATGTCAACTTTCCTGATGTTTAAATACTGTCCAAATAATGGGATTGGGAGAGATCAGACTTGTAACTGCTCAGACAGGAATACCCTGCTACACAAATTAAAAGTTCCTGAGGAATTCTCGGTCTTCTATCTTTGGGGCAAATATTGCTACAGTGACACCACCATAATACTATTTGAGAGTCAACAGTAAGGCCTTTTTTTTTGCTCAATAGACCAAGAAGACAAGACAAAAACTACATGGGAAAATTATATCTTTCACCCTTATATTACTTTGAGTCATTCCCAATCTACAGAGGTGTCCAAAAAAAGTATACACATTTTTAAAAAGAAAAAAAACTGTATTAAAACTGTAATACTTGCTAGCACAGTGGCTCACGCCTATAATCCCAGCACTTTGGGAGGCAGAGGCAAGAGGATTGCTTGAGCCCATGGGTTCAAGAACAGCCTGGGCAGCCTGGCGAAACCTCATCTCTACAATAAATCAAAAAATTAGCTGGGTGTGGTGGTGCACCTGAAGTCCCAACTACTCAGGAGGCTGAGGCAGAAGGATCGCCTGAGTCCAGCAGGTCGAGACTGAGGTGGCCATGAGCGTGCCACTGCACTCCAGCCTGGGCAACAGAGTAAGACTTAAAAAAAACTTGTAATACTCAACATATACCAATAATAAAAGATGAATACCAGTCACATTTGGCTTCTGCAATTACAAGAGGTGCTCAAAGTGGTTATCATCAGTGTTTAGACACTTTTTTTTAATGGCGAACTAAAAGTAATACATAGAAAACATCTTTTAAAAAGTGTATACATTTTGTTGCCACACCTGGTATAAAGAGGCAGCTAAATAGTAGGCCTTTAATTAAACAAGTCAATGCCTATGGGTGAGATTATAAATTTTAATGAGACTAATGGTAGCCTACTGCTAGAATAAAGTAAGTAGTAAATATAGAGTTGAAAATAAGTAGCAAATGTAGCCAAGTGTGGTGGCTCACGCCTGTAATCCCAGCATGTTGGGAGGCAGAGGCAAGAGGATTGCCTGAGCCCAGGGGTTCAAGACCAAGTTGGCAAGACCTCATCTCTACAATAAATCAAAAAAATTAGCCTGGTATGGTGGCACACACCTGTAGTTCCAGCCACTTGGAAGGCTGAGGCAGAAGGATCCCCAGCAGGTCAGGTTGCGGTAGCTGGGAACATGCCACTGTTCTCTAGTCTGAACAACAGAATGAGACCCTGACTCAAAAAAAAAAAAAAAGAAAAAGAAAAAAGAAAAAGTAGCAAATGTGGGCTTGAAGTCTGGCCAATCAGACACCAGCAAACACTGATAGAAACCGGATGTAAGCAGTTAACAGTATTGGGGTAGTGAAGATTGAGGAACAGCGGAAGAGGTATATCAAGAGCTTGGAATGACAAGACATGGAAATTTAGACATGCTAAGCTTTGTGCTTTTTACTACCAAACGCAGAGTACTTTTTGTAGTCTGATTCCTATCTCTAATTAAAATTGGGCTTACTCCATTCCCAAAACATAAACTTTGACTTTTTATAGCCTAAGCAGTGTGCTATTTTAAACATGTGGAGGAAATGCATTTTTAGTTGCAAACATTTGCTCCTCTAAATCTGTTCTTATTTCTGAATCTGTGCTTATCTTAGCAAAAGATGTGGGACAGGATGTTTTAACTCTCCTGCTATGGTTTTCCTGTATTGCTTAAATCTGTTTAGATAGAAGGAAAATAAACAAATAAAGTGTTTCTGCTGGACAATTTCTATAAACTGAAGCAGCTCCCCAAATGAAAAAAGTCTGTGAGAAAAATTTTTTACTGCATTAAGAAAATTTTCTTTTAATGTATTAGATTTTTCCTGTAGACTCTTCCCTTGAAAAGACTTCCTATACCCTCCATGTGGAGTCAGCTGCAGATACTAATGTTTGCACTGATAAAATGTGCCCACTCAGATACCTCAGGATCAGCTGAATTCCTCTTGGTCCTGTATTTTCTCAAGCACAATTTTAATTGTGAAGTTTTTTGAGATGCATTTCATAAACATGAGCATATCAACCTTGAAGGTCATTAGTTCATTCTGGATTTAGCATACCAACCTTGAAGGTAATTCTTGTATTCAGAAATTCAAGGTACACTGTATAATAACTAAATATACATTTTGATGTACAACCCTGAGGACTTATACTCAGGAACTTGACAGACTCATCCTTGTAATGTGTTATGTTCTAATAGAGCATTCCAAGAATCTGATTTTGGTCAAATTTCACTTTATCCCCTTTATAAGGGAGTCAGCAATTCATTAATTACTGAAAAAGATTACACTTGAATAGCTCCCAAGAACAGGTCCTGACTGGCACCTCTAGATTCTCTCTATACTTATTTGCATGCTACTTTCTGCTCTAGGAGCTGCCCTGTATGGACAGCCTGACAAAGACTCTCTTCTTAAACCAAATTTTCGTCAGACTCCTCTGAGTCTTTTTTTTTTTTTTGAGTTGGAGTCTCACTCTGTCACCAGACTGGAAGGCAAGTGGCATGCTCACAGCTACTGCAGCCTCGACCTGCTGGGCTTAGGCAATCCTTCCACCTCAGCCTTTCAAGTAGCTATGCCCAGCTAATTATTTGATTTATTGTAGAGATGAGGTCCCATCAAGTTGCCCAGGCTAGTCTCAAACCCATGGGCTCAGGCAATCCTCTCACCTTGGCCTCCCAAAGTGCTGGGATTATATGTGTGAGCCACCACCCTTGGCCAAGTACTCTTCTTGACCAAGCCTTGATGCTGGCCCCTGTCCCTGTTGGACCTGCATAGATCAGTTTTAGCAAGAATTCTGCTAAGTCACTTTAATGAGAATCCCCTAGTCTGCCTTCAGCAAGAATTCCCCCATCTTGATGTCTCTTTTTAGTAATTTTCTATCCACCGACCAACTTCCATTCTGCTATAAATCTCCAGCTGTCTTTGCTGTATTCAGAGTTCAGCCTTCTCTTCCTAGAGACAGTCTTGACACCTATTGCAAGAGTCTTGAATAAAGTATTTTTCAATGTTTTAACAAGTGTCAGAATAATTTTTTCTTTAATAAGCCTCAGTGGGCAATGGAGTATCTGGACAAGAGATTGGAAAGACAGAAGAGAAATCTGGGTATTTATTCCCTTGGCTTTCCCCCAACCCTGGGGGGAGGAAGGAAATAGTTGGCATCCATCACTTAAATGAAGGTCTCAGCACCTATCAGGAGGCCCGTTCCTCATAACCCTCTCTGCCTTCCACTGTCATCAACTGCTCCTCCTGCTGCCCTTTCAGGCCTAGGGGAGGTAATGAAGTCTCATTATTACTAGCCCCAGGGGCGCCACATTATTCTTATCCCTGTGGTTTTCCATCACTTTGTGAGTTATTAAACTCTCCTCAAAGTGTTCTAATTTGAGGATACCATCTGTTTCCTGTTGGGTCTCCCTAATACAGATATCATCTCAGCAGATTTCTTATTCTAAAAAGACTATTAGCTCTTTCTAAGAAAGGAAGGCATGGATATAGCAAGCAGTGAGATTTCCAAATTAGTGATTTATATAAGCTGACTTTGTTAAGCTGCCATTTCTCCCTCCTCTAGTTATTTTTATAATTATAGCAACAGAGAGTATTTTCTGAAACATAGTTTCCAAGTAGATTCTCTAGGCAATAGGGATTATTTTGAGAGGAAATACACAAGGAAGCTAGAAGTAAAAACCATGCTAGTTAAAACCAATCATGCTCAGAAATCTAAAGTAGAAGAACTTCTTTGCCTTCATTTCCATCTGGTAGTTACATCCAGAGGCAACTGCCACAGTAATATTTTTAATAAATGGAAGAAACACTTTAATAATACCATATATAAATCTGGTAACTTACATAATAGCCTAGTGAAGGCTAACTCCATATATAGTCTAGAGCAGTATCTGTCAAGATTGTAGTAGATTGTGAAATTGATTCAGTGGGTCATAGTATTTAAAATAACACATACTACACGCAATAATGTAAAACAGAAAATCAGGGTGTATTATACAATAAGGGCAAATATCATTTCACTAACTTTTCATCTCACATTTTTACATATTTATTTCTATAGATGTACCAGGGGACAATACAAAATGTATTCCTTATAATAGATAGCAGTCAAGAAAGTTTTAAAGCTACTGGTCTGAAGAGAACCCCTTTTAAACAATACTATAAATATAAGGCTCAACACACGTTGCTCCAGCCTATAGCTTCACATTTTAAAAATTCTTGGCCGGCTTGGTGGCTCAGCCTATCATTCCAGCACTTTGGGAGGTTGAGGTTAAGTGGACTGCCTGAGCCTGTGGGTTTGAGACCAGCCCGGGCAACTTGGCGAAATCTTGTCTCTACAATAAATCAAAAATTCGCTGGACACGGTAGCGGGTGCCTGTAGTTCCAGCTACTTGGAAGGCTGAGGTAGAAGGATTGCTGGAGCCCAGCAGGTCGCCACTGGGGTGGCCGTGGGCATGCCACTGCACTCCAGCCTGAGCGACAAAGTCAGACTCCAACTAAAAAAAAAAAAAATCTCAATCTTTACTAAAAATAGTTTATTTTGTCACCTGGGATAAATACATCAATAAAATAAAAATTACATGAAACAGTATTTTCTCTTACTACATGTAATATACTCTGACTTTTTTTTTTTTTTGGGGTATATTTTATTTTCTTTTTCTTTTTCTTTTTTTTAATAATTAATCAGTATTTTTATTATAGTTTTGTGGGGTACAGTTAAGGGTTAGGTGTACAATTACGTTTCATTCAGACACCCTGTTGATAAGAGGTGTTTTCCCAGCCCCAGACAGATATTTGCTACTGTTAATCCCCTCCCCCCATAGTTTCCCAGTACCGTCAGTCATTTTCTTATAGTATTACATTGGATGTTCAAGGTCCATTATATGAGTGAGAACATGTGATATTCTGATCTTTGTTTCTGTGTGAGGTCACTCAGTATTATAGACTCTAGTTCCATCCAGGTTGCTGCGAAATTCATGATTTTGTTCTTTTTTATGGCTGCGTAGTATTCCATCGTGTATATGTACCACATTTTTTTAATCCAGTCCTCTTTTGATGGGCAGCATGGTTGTTTCCAGGTTCTTGCTATTGTGAACAATGCTGCGATAAACATACGTGTGCAGGTATGTTTTTTATAGAGTGATTTGTGTTCTTCAGGGTATATTCCCAGTAGGGGGATTGCAGGGTCATATGGAAGGTCAATTTTTAGAGCTTTTAGGAATCGCCACACTGCTTTCCACAGAGGTTGCACTAGTTTACACTCCCACCAGCAGTGTAGAAGTGTTCCCTTTTCACCACACCCTCTCCAGCAGCTGTTATTTTTTGAGTTGTTGATAATTGCCATTCTGACTGGAGTTAGGTGGTATCTCAGTGTGGTTTTGATTTGCATCTCCCTGATGATTAGTGAGGTTGAGCATTTCTTCATGTGTTTGTTGGCTTCTCGAATGTCTTCTTTTGTGAAGTGTCTGTTCATATCTTTTGCCCATTTTATAATGG
>NW_007253919.1:128237-150524 GCF_000164805.1 Carlito syrichta
GTCCTTTTCTAAGGTTCTTATGGTTTGAGGTTTTACATTTAGGTCTCTGATCCATTTGGAATTAACCTTTGTGCATGGGGATAGATAAGGGTCCTGTTTCAATCTTCTGCATGTGGTCAACCAGTTTTCCCAGCACCATTTACTGAATAGGTTCTCTTCTCCCCACTGGTAGGTGGTGGGGGCTTTGTCGAAGATGAGTTGGTTGAGGAATTGAGGTTTTGCTTCTGGAATCTCAATTCTGTTCCATTGATCTATATACCTGTTCCTGTACCAATACCAAGCTGTTTTGATGATTGTAGCTTTATAGTAAAGTTTGAAGTCTGGTATTGTGATACCACCTGCTTTGTTTTTTTTACTGATGACTTTTTTTTTGAGTTAGGGTCTCACTGTGTCACCCAGGCTGGAGTGCAGTGACAGGATCACAGCTCATAATAGCCTTGACACACTGAGCTCAGGTGGATCCTTCTGCCTCAGCATCCCAGGTAGCTGAGACAATAGGCACATACCACCATGCCTAGCTACATTTTTGATTTTTTGTAGAGATGAGGTCTTACTATGTTGCCCAGACTGGTCTCAAACTCCTGGGCTCAAACATCCTTCTGCCTTGATGATATTTTCTTTCAACTAATGATTGCAAACCACAGCATGGAAAGTACTGGCCTAGAGTATTAACAGGGCCAGGTCTGGAGACTTCTGTCCCTATTATAAACCTCTATTCCTTTTACAGTTGTATTCATTTTCTTTTATATCATTTCTACTTTGGTAGCAAGCAGTCAAATTCTTTTCCTTCTTAGGTTTCTGTATAACTACTACTACTACATGGCTTCCGCCACCTGGTAGCTTCAGTGGGAGAGAAATACTTTTGAGTACAAAGCAGATAAAGATGTAGCAGATGCGGATGTAACCCCATTCACATTTCCTGGCATTCACCATCTTGGCACATGCTGAGAGCAACATCTTACTGTAAGCACCTGCAGTTCACAGCCTGAGGAAGAAGGGCAGGGAACATGTGGAAGGAACTCTGAGCCAACATCAGATGGGCGCTAGAGAATAAACATCCCAGTCTCCTCAGCCCTCACTATGTTCTTTCCAGAGTTCCCCAGTAGGACTGAGTGCCAGCCACCACCAGCAGTGACGTGCTTGATAACTCACCCTTTACTGGCTTCTTTCCTCTCTTTTACCTTTTCACTGGGGCTTCCTGGAATCACCTCTCACATAAACAACATGCACTCAAACCTTGGTCTCAGGGTCTGTTTCTAGGTAACTGCAACCTAAGAGAGTATATCAGTTTAATTCTGTGTTGTTTAGAGCCAGAGCCGCAAAGATGAGGAAGGCCTACACTAGAAAAGCTCATACTCTGATAGGAAAACCAATGCACTTTAAAAAAAGGTAAAACAATAAAATATTTACTAGTCATAGCAGAGACAGGTATAATTGAGGAGGGAAGGAAGAGGGGACAATCTCAGACAGAAGAATCAGAGAAGCCAGTTTAGGAGTTTTGTTCTATCTCAAACATCTGAGGACATCAAGAATACAGAATTCCCCACAGGAGTCAGCTGAGTGACCAGGGCTACCCATGCAATGAGGTATATGTTCATTTTTTTGTGGGCTACAGCTCAAGGCTTCTCTCATCTACCAGGATGCTTCACTTCTCACATTTAGGTTAAGAAGAAAATAATTTTTACTTCTTCCAAAGGAAAAAAATTCTAGTCTTCAACTAAAAATAACTCAAGTAATATAAAAAATATGAATGGAGAAAAACTGTTAAGGTCTTGACAGTGTGTTAAGAAAACTATCTGCTCCATAATAAAAAATACTGATTAATGAAAAAAAAAAAAAAAACGAAAACTATCTGTGGACGGGCTTGGTGGCTCAGCCTATAATTCCAGCACTTTGGGAGGCCAAAGCAAGTGGATTGCCTGAGCCTGTGGGTTCGAGACCCGCCCAGGCAACTTAGCGAGACCTCATCTCTACAATAAACTAAAAATTAGCCAGATGCGGTAACATGCACCTGTAGTTCCGGTTACTTGGAAGGCTGAGGTGGGAGGATTGCCTGAGCCCAGCAGGTCGAGACTGCGGAGGCCGGGGAGCATGCCACTGCATTCCAGTCTGGGCGACAGAGTGAGACTCCAACTCAAAAAAAAAAAAGGAAACTATTTGTAGATCACCTTTGACCTTTTTGTTCCTTTTTATGTTCCTAGGTCATGGGGGATGGAAGTGAGTACTCAATTCAAATCTTCACTAAAGGTTCTGATATATACTGATATTTTCAACCAAAAATGATTATTTTTATGTGCAAAATTTACATGTTGAGCTCTGTATTCAACATTGCAAATCAGGACTTCTTTCAGGCTGGAATAAAATGAGAAAGCTATGGCTAATTTTCCTTTGCACCTTTCATTTTGGTAAATACTTCAGTAGAGGCAAAGCAGTACCATAATTCCCTCAGGGAAGGAGTTCTCAGAGCTGCAGCTAAAGCAGGTTGTTGCACTGAAAACAGCTTCTCTAACATGCCACATATACCTGGGACCTAGACTAAAACACTCACCCTGAGCCGGCAGGGAGTGATGGCAGAGCTGAAGGAACATGAGCCTGTGGTTTTTCTTTCTCGTTTTGCTTGAAGAAGGATTTGGCTTCTTTAGATGTAGCATCCACTTCCTTAGTCACCCTGTGCCAAGGACAAAGTTTACAAGAGGAATAAAGAGAGAGAAACAAACTCTCAGAAGAGGGAATAGATAACAACTAGAAAAATACCCACTGGGCTTTCAATAAGTTCTGGCTGCTGAGTGCTGTGACTAGAGTTTACTACAACATTTTTATTTTATTTTACTTTATTTTTGAGTATGGGTCTCACTCTGTCACCCAGGCTTGAGTACAGTGGCATAGCCATGGCTCACCACAGCCTCAACCTCCTGGGCTCAGGCCATCCTTCTACTTCAGCCTCCCAACTAGCTGGGACTATAGGTGCACACCACCATGCCGGGCTAATTTTTAACTTTTTTTGTAGAGACAAGATCTCATTATGTTGCCTAGGCTGGTACTACAACAATGTTAGATAAAGACATTTTCCCTGACTAAAATGAACAAATGAAACAATATACACAAAATTTTGTCTCCCCAAAATCCTCTTTGTGACTTCTGTCATGAAACGCAATTCAGCAGTCACTACTGAATCTCAATCCATGGTGGGTTACTGGTGAAAAGGCTGAAAAGGCCTTCATAGTACCTCACATATAGATTAGTGTTCAGACTTAAAGGCCCAGTAAAGGTCAAGATGGAGAGATGGAATACTAGGGAGAAAAACACTGGCAGTATTTCAAGAAGAAAAGCAACAGTACAGACAATTGGAAATACTCTGCAGAAAGCAACTGTTCTATCCCTGAAACAACCCGAAAATGAAACAAAATCCCTTAAAACTGGTTAAATCAGCACTAATTTGGAAATGGGAGAAAGCAACATGACCAAGAATCCTGTCTGATTTCAAATCTAGAAAAATCACCCTTATTAAAACTGAGTCCTAAAGGATCAAATAAAGACATTTATGATACCTGAAAATTCAGAGAAAGAGAGGAAGAGAAATGCTTAATGCCTGCCTAGGCTTGCCAGGTTGAAAAAACAGGAATGTTGTTTAAATTCAATCTATTAATAGTAGGCCAAGCATGACAGTACATACCTGTAATCTCAGCTCTTTGGGAGGCTGAGGTGGGAGGACTGCTTGAGCCCAGAAGTTTGAGGCCAGCCAAGACAACATAGCAATTCTTAGTCTCTGCAAAAAAATCAGCCAAGTATGATGGCATGTACCTTAGTCCCAGTTACTCAGAAGGCTGAGGCAAGAGGATGGCTTTAGCCCAGGAGGTCGAGGCTGCAGTGAGCCATAATTGTGCCACTGCACTCCAGCCTGGGCAACAGAGTGAGACTCCATCTTAGAAAATAGAAAACAAATTCAATCTTTTAGCAAGGAGGGTCCCAAGATTATAATCATTGTATTATGAGTGTTCAACCAGGTCATCTAGAAAAAGATTGGCCAAGAATGATGACAGGTAAATCCTATACATTCTACCTTTAAGGAATGTAAGATTCTATCTACCTTTTGGGCATCTTTCTAGAACAAATTTTCCTTCAGTTGTCTCACACTCATCTTACATCTACACTTAGTACTGTGTCACATATCTAAGGAGCACAGAATAAGAGTTTGGGAGCTGCTGTATTAAGAATCTTCACTGGGAGCACCAGAAGCAGAGGAAGGGCTGGTTCTCTGCCAACCCAGGATCAGGCCCCATGGCTGCTGTGAGAAGAATCCCAGGAGGAGACTCAGAAATGGAGAAAGTGAGAAAGTGAGACAGACTAAACTTGCTACAGATCCTCAGGAAGCAAAAAACGAGACCACAGAACCGAAGAACTGTCAGACCAGTTTAGTAACCCTTGGAGTGGTCTGGAAGTTCAGAGTTTCCTAAAAGAATAGAAAGCATTTGACCTTGAAGAGTTCTTGGAGAAGAATCAAATGGTCTAAAGCAATTGCCCAGCATGTCGAACAGAAGGGCTTTAAGAGGAGATGGCAGGAGTGTCTGCAGATGGTGACAAGTTTTCAGGACTTCCAGCAGACTACTCAGAAGGCCAGGAGAGACCTAGGAGTCAACCCTGAACCTGTCCTCATGTGGAGGCTCCTTGCAGGATTTTGGGATATACATATGGATGTGGATGGAAGAATAGCATCTTTTTAGGTCCTTCCTGTGCAGACATGGTCATCTTCTCTCCTGAGTTCCAGCCCTGGGCTTTGGGTTCCTCACCCCACGAGCTATGTGCAGGATCCTCGGGTGCCCAGATGGGAGCCCTGGAACATGACTCCTCCATGGTCAACTCCATCCCTGTTTCCTGCCTTTTCCCCAGCAGCCCCCAGACCCCTGACGCAGTAGTCACCCTCTGGTCCAGATGCCAGAGATTCTGATCCAGATCCTGAGCTTGGAGACAGTTAGAACTGGGGTCCTGACTATTTACAATGTATACACTGGAGCATGACCCCAGTGCAATGAGAATAAAGTGTGAAGTAAATGAATGGGAAAAAAAAAAAAAGAATCTTTACTGGGAGACTGCCACGTTAATCTTGAAGAGTAACATTAAAAAAAAAAAAAAACCCACCAGGCTCGGTGGCTCAGCCTGTAATCCCGCGCCTTTGGGAGGCTGAAATGAGTGGATTGCCTGAGCCCACGGGTTCGAGACCCACCTGGGCAGCGAGACCTCATCTCTACAATAAATCAAAAAATCAGCCAGGCGTGGTAGCACATGCCTGTAATTCCGGTTACTGGGAAGGCTGAGGCAGAAGGATCACCGGAGCCTGGCAGGTCGAGGCTGCGGTGGCCGGGAGCGGCCACTGCACTCCAGTCTGGGTGACTTAGTGAGACTCCAACTAAAAAAAAACCCAAAAAACAAACAACAACAACAAAAAACAACCCGTTACTCTCCTGCTCCAGTTCTTGTGATGGCTCAGCATTACTCAGATGATCAAATATAAACTGCTGAACCTCACATTCAAGGCCCTCCATCATTTGGTCCTACTCTATATTAGTTTAATTTGTGTATCTCTCTACTCTCCCAAATAAACCTCTCAGGAATAAGAGTCAAAAATAAGAGGAAGAATTTATATGACAGGTTAGAATACCATTCAGCAATATTTTCCTTCTTCCCTGTTGACGAAGAAAGAAGACACTTCCCTATCCTACTGACGCTGAGCTTGAATACATGACCTGCTTCAAAGACTAATGAGGCATTATTAGTTGACTGGAGAGGAACAGAAGCTTTAAACATGTTTGTGCTGTTTCACTTGCCTCCCTGAGTCATAGGAATAGCCGCAAGTAGCTAATGGCCCAAGATGGCAGAAAGACACATGCTGCAGATCTAAACTCAATAAGCAGCTTGGAGTCAAGTTTAGATCTGGTCAATCCCAGAAACTCAGAGGCCCATGGGTAACAAATAGGTGTTTATGTTGTATACCACTGAGTTTTGAGATGATTTGTAACACAGCATTACTGTAGCAACAGCTGACATACACATTTACATTTTGTGAGAGAAAACTGAAATCTAAAGAGTTAAGTTACCCTAAGTTACCCCTTCAAGACTATCCTGAGATTAAACAATGCTATAGAGAACCCTATAGCAGACAGGATTTTTCAAAGATGGCTGCCACAAATTTCCCATCCCCACGTTCTTCCAGAACCTTGACACTATCTCAGTGAGGGGGAAGTCTATGTCATTATGCCTTGAAGTTGAGTGGGCCTTTGTGGCTGCCTCAACTCACAAAGTTCTGTGGAAGTGGCACTACATGACTTCTGAAGCTAGCTGACAAAAGGTGACATAGCTTCCACTTGGGTCTCTCTCTGGAGATTGCATCCTTGCAATTCCAAGCTACCATCCAAGAAGACCAAACAGAGACAGATGCCTGAAGAGCCTGTTCCAACCCTCAGGAGTTTGAATATTCCTAGCCTTGGCATCAGACATGTGAGTAAGGAAACCTCTGAAACAAATTCACACTTAGCACTGCCTGACAACTGCATGAGAGACTCTGAGCAAGAACTGCCTAGCTGAGCCCATTCACCCTGGAACTATGAGGAATTAGAATGAAACAATTGTTTTTTAAAGCCACTAAATTTGGGGGTGATTTCTTACACTGTTATGTAGATAACCTGAAAAAGTCCACATCCAAATCTCAGGTCTAATGCAGATTTCCAGAGTATTGGACTAGAAAGAGTTCCTTTCAATCTCCTTGCCCTGGGGCAGACCAGAGATGGCCAATGAAGAAGCAGAAACTGCCACTTACACGCAGGAGTCTGAACACATGCTTATTCTCTTTTCCTACCAAAACCCTACTAAACAGTGGTAAATACTAAAACTACACAATGATAAGGAAAAGAGCTATAACAGAAAAGAGACATCAAACATATTTTCTGAAAGTAGAGAGCAAACAGACAAGTAGTAACTGGCTTTGGTTTTTGTATTCTCTGATTTCCTAAGACAGCAGCCAAGTGGATGGCCAACAAGGAAGCCAATCTGTAACACAGTACCCTAGAAAGTCTCATTAAATTGAGATACCAGGAAACTGAAGGTAGAGGAAAGGAGCAAGGTGAAACCAGCTGAAAGTCTGCATCAGGAGCAGGCCCCATATCCCCTCATACCCCAGGCTATTGCCTCCCTATCCCCAACCCAGCAGAACCCATTACTCTTTAAAGAAATGAAAACCACAGAGTTTCAGACTCACAAAAGGGAAGGCTAAAGTCCATTCTGAAAACAGGAGAATTAAATGAATATCAAATTATTCATTCTTCCCCTGCCATAGCAATCCTGAAGGCTATGTGTTCCAGATGGCCAAGATGCTACTCAAACTGTATTAGACTTTGCACCAGAAAGAAATCAGTATGTGCTATATTATGCTACTAAGTTGCCGAGTTATTTTGTTACCTCAATGACAATAATAAAACAACATGCCTAGCCTAGCCTATTACATCAATTCAACTAATATGGACTTCAGAAAAAGAGAAAACAGGGGAAAGTTATCAACAACAAAAGAAAATTTTCTAACAGTGAAGGATGAGTTTCCACAAAAAGAGTCTCAGAATATGAGGTGGCAAACTTTAAAAGATCCACATCAGCCGGGCTCAGTGGCTAGGCCTGTAATCCCATGCTTTGGGAGGCTGAGGTGAGTGGACTGCCTAAGCCCGTGGGTTCGAGACCCGCCTGGGCAACTTGGTGAGACTTCACCTCTACAATAAATCAAAAAATTAGCCAGATGTGGTAGCACACGCCTGTAGTTCCGGCTACTTGGAAGGCTGAGGCGGAAGGATCGCTGGAGCCCAGCAGGTCGAGGCTGCGGTGGCTGGGAGCGTGCCACTGCACTCCAGTCTGGGCAACAGAGTAAGACTCCAACTCAAAAAAAAAAAAAAAAGATCCACATCAAGAGACACCACAGTGAAATTTCAGAATGTTGGTAATAGAGAAGATGAAGATCAAGTGGCCCGAGTGACAGGGAAAAGAAAAGCTGCCTTTGTGTAACACATGTCTGGTTTTAGTTTTTACTAGTTTTACCAGAGGACTGACAAGCCTTATAGCAGCGACCTAACACAATTAAGTAAACAGTTTCTGAAAAGCAACCTACTTCCAAGCACTGTAAGATTTTAAACATATTTTGTAAAAAATGACACGGCCTCTGCCTTCCCTGCAGGAGCTCCTGGTCCAGCAGAACATCCAACCATGAAGGCGAGTCATGACAACAGATGACATGTAATAAGTGCCATACAGGAAGTACGGAAAAAATACAACCTGTGGGAGTATCTCTCTTAACTTCTTAGTGCCAAGTCCTATCCATGTTCACTAGAAAACACTGGCATATTTTGCTGGTGTATTACTTTTGAAATATAAAAGAACTTAGGTAATTGACAAAAATATTAGCAGATACTCATTGATTGTATGCTTATAAGAACTCCACTTTCAACAAGCAATGAAAGATTCAGATAACTTCAAGAAGGAGATTAAATTATAGACCACCTCTAATACACAAGAGGGAATCCTAATAGGAAAAGAACTATTGCATCAGTTAGTTCAAATGTTCTCAGCAGAAGTTCCACTTTAACTTTATTTTCACTTACTCAGAATTTCCTGAAAAGTCTTTATTTGGATAGAAACTTTCCATGACTGGCCTTTTCCAAAAGGTGAATCATTTAGGAAAGTATGAGCTAACCGGCTCAGCTGGTTATATGATAGGGAATGATAAAAAATACCATTTTCTCTCATTCCCCAAGGTTAATAAGCTATACTGTTTTGCAAGAGGCGATAAAAACAGAACAAAATGGCCAAGATCCAAAATTTAACAATTAAAATGTAGAAAAACTAAAAGACTAATTTTATGCTAGCATTACCTTATTCTTGTACTTAAAAATCCCTCCCAGTCATCACTAGCTCTTTTCTCACATTTATTAAAGGTATAGTAATGCTCTTAATTTGATATAGACATAAAGTAGAATGATGATATCAAGAGATTAAAAGATATGCTCAAATTCATACACCAAATTTGTATCTAGTTATCAATGAAAATTCAGATCTCCCAAGTCTCCTCATGACGATTCCTTTTAATACCTACATTTAAGTATAATTTAAATTAAAAAAAAAATCCTGCCAACATGCCAACTATTAGCAGGGTTTGTTTTCTTTAGTGGGAGGGAGTTACAAAGAACTGTCACTTTTCATGTTATATATTTCTGTATTTTTTTACAAGCATGTATTATTTTTGAAGTATGTCTGTGCCACAGTATGCAGTTTATAGAAAAAAAGCACTTCCATACTCTTATTTCTGTTTTTGACAGACATAGCACTGCCCTCTTCTGACTAATTATGAAAACAGTGGACTCCCTGAATACTCATCAAGTACTACATATATTTTTAAATTTTTATTATTTCTAATTTTTTTTTAATTTTAAAGATGTGGGGTACAATTTAGGGTTAAGTATACAAATGTTCATTATACAGGTACCCTTGTTGATGGGGTATGCTCCTCTGTCCCTGCAGATTCCCACTACTGCCAATCCTGCCTACCCCACTGCCGGCAGTTTCCCGCTACTGCCAATCCTTTTCTTATAGTATTACAATAATTGTTCAAGGTCCACTTATGAGTGAAAACATGTGATATTCAGTTCTTTGTTTCTGCGATAGATCATTCAGTATTATAGACTCTAACACCATACAAGTTGCTGTGAAATTAATAATTTAAGTACTGTATTTTAAAATGCCATACACTCGCCATTGCCTTGCTAGACTCTGGGTGCGGCCATGTGCTCTTTGCGCCATGGCTGTCACCATGCTTTCTGGCTTTGGTCCCCTCCCCCACCTTGGGGAGGTGAATCTTCTCTCTCTCTTTCTCTCTCTCCTCTTAAATAAACTGTATTTTCTAATAAAAATAAAATGCAATACCCTTACTTTCAAAATGAAATAGGAAATTTGTGGCAGATAACTATACTAATACTTAAAAACAAGTTCGTAAAATGTAATTTGATCAAAAATTTAATAATTTCTCATAGCAATAGTTATTCACCAGCTTTTTTTACTTTCTATGTACTAGTAACTGATAAAGTTATAAATACAACTTCCTTAGATATTCTACATGACACGAGGGGAAATAATTAAAGCCAAGAAAAACGTAACTTCTAAAAATTTTAAAACCTGGCCAGGGGTGGTGGCCTGTAATTTCAGCACTTTGGGAGGGAGAGCAAGAGGACTGCCTAAGCCCCGGAGTTCGAGACCAACCTGGCAAACTTGGCAAGACCTTGTATCTTAAAAAAAAAAAAAAAAAAAATAATAATAATGAACAAACAAATAAATAAAATTAGCTGGGCTTGGTGATGGCATACATCTGTAGTTCCAGCTACTTGGAAGGCTGAGGCGGAAGGATCACCTGAGCCCAACAGGTCGAGGTTGAGATGGCTGTGATTGTGCCACTGCACTCCAGCCTGGGCGACAGAGCGAGACTCCGACAAAAACAACAACAACAAAAACCCTATATTCCTAGTGGCACACTCATATACTTTCTATATTTTATAGGATTTCAAATTACTTGAAAATTTACCATCGGTGTTCTGCTACCCCCTGCTGGACAGTTCAACAGCTTCCAGTATAACTTCTGGTAGCAAAATACATTACTAACTCACATCATCAATAATTATTTAATGGATCCCAAAAATGATTAATTATCAAGGAAAACATTACCTTACAATGGGGAATTCTGGAATATATTGCCTTAAGGTTTTGGAGGTCTAACATCACCACCAATATTCAGTCCCTTGATGGAGAAGAAGCATCCTCAATGTAGTTTTTTTGTCTAATGTGATTAATCGGAAGCTCGTCATGGGAAAACAACGCAACAATCCAAACTGAGGGATATTATGTAATACAAATGGCCTTTTATCTTAAAAAAAAAAATGTCATGAAGTACAAAAAGGCTTGAAAAACAATTCTAAGTTCAAGGAGGTTAAAAAGCCCAAATGCCAAAAAAAAAAAAAAAAAAAAAAAAAAAGACCAAAAGTAGTATTTAATCTTGAACAAGAAATACATCTATAAAGTACATTTTTGGCTAACTGGGAAAATTTTGATTGGAATCATTTGTACACAGCGCTATTCAAAGTGTTGGCTATAAAACTACCTGTTATGGGTCCAAAATGAGATGGGTACAGAAACTGTATTTAGAAACCTGTATAGCAATTTGACAATGTCACAATATTCAAGACATGATCAGTGAACTCACTGCATTGAACAAAAGTACAGATCAATTCAGTTATTGTCAAGCCTGTAAGGTGAGTCACATGTGATATGAACTGTATACATTACAATGGGTGTGATATTTTAGGGTTATTTGTGAACTAAAACCCCAAAATGCAATCAAATGTAAGCATTTTTTAACTTGTTATTTTTATAATCACTTTGTTAATCAATTGTGACTTTTACAATTTATACAGGTGGTTAGGTATGTTGTCTCATGCCTGTAATCTCAGTGCTTTCAGAGGAAGAGGCAGGAGGATTGTTTGAGGCCAGGAGTTCCAAGACCAGCTTGGGCAACATAGCAAGACCCCATCTCTACCACACACACAAAAAAATCTTAGCTGGGTATTGTGGTACATGCCTATAGTCCTAGCTACTCAGGAGCTTGAGGCAGAAGCAGCACTTGAGAACAAGAGATTGAGGTTGCAGTGAACTATGATCACACCACTGCATTATAGCCTGGGCGACAAAGTGAAACTTTGTCTCTAAAAAATAAAAATAAGATAAATTTATACAGGTTGAGCATCACAGAGCCGAAAATCCAAAATACTCCAAAATTCAAAACTTTCTGAATGCCAACATGACATTCAAAGGAAATGTTCATCAAAGTATTTTGAATTTTGAATGCTCAACCAGTAATAATGTATCAATTCCAAAATTCAAAAAAGTATGGAATACAAAATATGTATCACAAGCATTTCAGAAAGAGATATACAACTTGCTTAAAAATAGTAACTCAATTAAGAAACTAAAATGGTCATAATTTCTTTTTAGTCCTAATTTACTGGTGGCAAAACAAGCCTCACTAGATGTTTCTGTAAAGAAAACACATTCTTTCTGAATACAGCAGTAGTGATAAACCACAAGATGACAACCAAAGTGATTAGAAAAAAAACCAAAGACCAACCAAGGTCATACTGGTTTCACTCTATAATCTTTCATATACAGGTTGAGTAGCCCTTATGTGGAATGTTTGGGACCAAACATGTTCAGATTTTGGATTTTTCAGATTTTGAAATATTTGCATTATTATATATTATTATATACTGGTTGTGCATCCTTAATGCAAAAATCTAAAATCTAAAATGTTCCAATCCAATGAGCATTTTCTTGAAGCATCATGGTAGTGATATGGATTTTTCAGGTCAGCCTGAACTTCAATGGATTTTTCATGTCAGCCTGGACATCAAGAGTGTCAGCTCAGGCTGGGTGTGGTGACTCGTGTCTATAATCCCAGCACTTTGGGAGGCAGAGGTGAGAGGATTGCCTGAGCCCATGGGTCCAAAGCCAGCCTGGGCAACTGGGCGAGATCTCAATTTAAAAAAAAAAAGTGTCAGCTCAATGGGTCGGCCAGCTGAGCTCCAGAGAGGGTCAGCTCCATGGGCTGGCAAGCCTAGCACCAGAAGTGTTGGCTCTAATAGGCTGGTAAGCCAAGCCCTGAGAGTGTTGCAGCCCAGAAGTGTCTCAGCTTGAGTCTCGCCTTCTGCCAGCAGCTCTCTGGGTTCAGCCAGCTCCCCAGCCTCCAGGATGCATGGCTCTTCAGCTCCAACCATCTTCTGCAGCTCAAGTCTGGTTTTGTGTGCCCAGTAGGAATGAGGGATGGAATGAGGGACATGGACGGTTGGAAACTGAGAAAGCAGGATTTACTGAGAGAACAGAAAAGCTCCCACGGTGGGAGGGGACCCAAGGGGGTTGCCGCTCTGGGGCCCAAACCTGATGCTTAAATAGCCCTAGTACAGAGCTGACTGGCTGGAACTAGCTGTGAACTGATTGTTCAGCACTAGCTGTCCTGATTGGTCAGTACTAAAGACCAATCAGCAGGAGTTAGGGGCCTAATGTGGAGATGACTGGTTGTTTTTCCATCCCAGCAATGGATACTTAAGCTCTAGTTTCAGAGGCTCTTTTGTTTACCAATGCAAGTATATCTATCCCAGAGGCCTACTGGAAGTTCACTACATTGTTACTGGGAGACCTGCCTTGTCTGTCTGCCTAGTCTTTCTCTAGCTATCTCCTCTATCAGTGGCACTCAAAAAGCTTCAAATTTTCAAGTATTTAGAATTTAGGATATTCCGGTTAGGGATATTCAATTTGTGATGAGTTTGGTTTTTGATCTTGTAGCTAATGAAACAAAGAATCCATCAAAACTTTAGTGGTACTTACATACAAAACAAAGAAATAAATTCAAAATCAAAAAATCTGTTTGCAAGAAAGAGTGACAAACTAAAAAGCCAATAGAAACAGATGTAAAATTCTACACATTAATATTAGTGCATTGCAGCCTATGAAAAAGGAGGTTGCTGAAAGGTTATGGATTTTTAAGAAAGGTGCATTTTTGGTTGCTAAAACTAACAAAAAAAAAAAAAGGAAAAAACCACTAACAAGATATTAATAAAAAACTGTATAAAAGTTGCTTGGTTGGAAATGTGGGTTAATCTGTGGCAAAGAAGGTGGTTCAAGTACAACTTTCCAATGATACTAAGGTTGAAGAATTCAGGATTTGGCTTATGATATTAAAAACCATAATAAAGTGAGTATTTTTTCAATACAACTTGAAGAATGCCAGATAATGCTAAAGTGAAAATTTTGTTATTACAGGCATGATTTAAACACAAGGATGATATTAACAATTCTGTAAAATAAAACTAAGATCACTGTCAACACATGTGGAGTTGAAGTGTTTGGAAGAGTATGCTTTAGTGATGTGAGACATGACAGGAAACATTATGGATTAAGGAGCTTGTGCTAGAAGTAACACATTGCTTCTTTCTTCAAGAAATATCTTGCTACCAAAGGAAAACAAAAACAAAAACATTAAAACGCTGCACTTAGTATAGTACTAGAAACTGTGAATTAGGCTGGACATGTGGCTAAAACCTATATTCCCAGCACTTTGGAGGCTGAAGAAAGAGGACAGTTTGAGTCACGGCATTCAAGACCAGCCTGGACAACATAGTGAGACCTCATCTCTGCAAAAAGTAAAAAAATTAGCTGGGCATGGTAGTGCGTGCCTGTAGTCCCAGCTACTTAGAAGACTGAGGCAGATGGATTACCTAAGTCAAGGAAGCTGAGACTGTGGTGAGTCACAGTCATGCCACTGCATGCTATCCTGGGTGACAGAGTGAGGTCCTGACTCAAAAAAAGAAAGAAAGAAAGAAATTGAATTAGGTAAGGCTAGGGCATTAACATTTTTTAATTACTTGCTTTATATTACTTTGTATTTGGTAAACTGAAAGCTGACCGTAAGTATGAATCATATGCATACTGAGATAAAATAACCATTTTTCCCAAAAGGGACAAATTCTATTGAGGATGATGAACTGTGGAATAAATTTAAGAGTTTCTAAAACAATAACCAAGTGGTCTCCAATTAGACAACAAAACTTGCCTATTAGTCTAATATCTTTGGTATTTTTAATAATTCTGGCTGCGAACAGTAGCTCACACCTGTCATCCCAGCACTTTTTGGAGGCTGAGACAGGAGGATCACTTGAGGTAAGGAGTTTGAGACTAGTCTTTGCAACATAGCTCAGTCATAACAAAACAGTTTTTAAAAATTAGCCAGATGTGGTGTTAGCTATTTGGGGGACCTGCGGTGGGAGTATCTCTTGAGAGTATGAGTTTGAGGCTGTAGTGAGCTATGATCGTACCATCGCACTCCAGCATGGGCAACAAAGTAAGACCTTGACTCAAAAAAAAAAAGGGTGATGATAATCCTGGTACTTTCATGCAAGGAAGCCATTCAGCATGTTTTTCAGTAGCAAATAAATTATAAGAGTAAAAATTAAAGTCAGGCTGGGCTCGGTGGCTCAGCCTGTAATCCCGCGCCTTTGGGAGGCTGAGGTGAGTGGATTGCCTGAGTCCGCGGGTTCGAGACCCGCCTGGGCAGCGAGACTTCATCTCTACAATAAATCAAAAAATCAGCCAGGCGTGGTGGTACATGCCTATAATTCTGGCTATTTGGAAGGCTGAGGTGGAAGGATCGCCGGAGCCCAGCAGTTCAAGGCTGCGGTGGCTGGAAGCAGCCACTGCATTCCTGTCTGGGTGACAGAGTGAGACTCCAACTCAAAAAAAAAAAAAAAAAAATTAAAGTTAGAAGCATGGAAGAATAGATTTTCTCCATATTAACAGGTTTCATAGATTGTCTTGAATTGCACTTTCTATCAAAAGAATAATCAGGCTGGGCGTGGTGGCTCACGCTGTTGGTAATGCCAACACTTTGGAAGGTAAGGAGGGCAGACTGTGCCCAGGAGTTCAAGACCAGTATGGGTAGGGTAACATAGTGAGACCTCATCACTACAAAATAAATAAATAAATAAATAAAATTAGCCAGGTGTGGTGACACACGCCTGTAGTTCCAGCTACTCAGGAGGCTGAGATGAAAGTTTGCCTCAATCACCTGAGTCCAGGAGTTGGAGGCTGCGGTGAGCCATGATCATGTCACTGCACTCCAGCCTGGGGGTGACAGAATGAAACTCTGACACACATACACACAAAAAAAATTATGCATAGGAAATTCAGGCACCTAGAATTCCTTTTTGTCCACAAATATAACTTACATTTAAATTTAATTGTAATTTGTCCACTAATGTAACTTACATTTAAATTTAATTGTAGCCGGGCTCGGTGGCTCAGCCTGTAATCCCGCACCTTTGGGAGGCTTAGGTGAGTGGATTGCCTGAGCCCGCGGGTTCGAGACCCGCCTGGGCAGGTGAGACCTCATCTCTACAATAAATCAAAAAATCAGCCGGGCGTGGTAGCGCATGCCTGTAATTCCAGCTACACGGAAGGCTGAGGCGGAAGGATCGCCGGAGTCCAGCAGGTTGAGGCTGCGGTGGCCGGGAGCGGCCACTGCACTCCAGACTGGGCGACAGTCTGACTCCAACTCAAAAAAAAAAAAAAACTTAAGTGTAACTTGATGGGATAATTACTGAAAATGGCTCCTATAATGAAGCACTAAAAATTAACTTTGAAAATATAGTATCACTAGCTTCATTCTGGATAAAGGTAAACGAAAATCCTAAACTTAATAATCATTAATATAAGCCGGGCTCAGTGGCTCAGCCTGTAATCCCGTGCCTTGGGAGGCTGAGGTGAGTGGATTGCCTGAGCCCATGGGTTCGAGACCTGCTTGGGCGACTTAGCAAGACCTCATCTCTACAATAAATCAAAAAATTAGCCAGTCGTGGTAGCACTTGCATGTAGTTCCAGCTACTTGGAAGGCTGAGGCGGAAGGATCGCGGGAGCCCAGCTGGTCAAGGTTGCGGTGGCCGGGAGCAGCCACTGCACTCTAGTCTGGGCGACTGTGTGAGACTCTAACTCAAAAAACAAAAACAAAAACAAACAAACAAAATCATTAATATGAATAACATCTATTCAAAGTGTATGTCTGATGTTTAATATTGAAAATGAAAGCCAGGCTTGGTGGCTCAGCCTGCAATCCCGCGCCTTTGGGAGGCTGAGGTGAGTGGATTGCCTGAGCCCGTGGGTTCGAGACCCGCCTGGGCAGGCGAGACCTCATTTCTACAATAAATCAAAAAATCAGCTGGGCGTGGTAGCACGCGCCTGTAGTTCCAGCTACTTGGAAGGCTGAGGCAGAAGGATCAGCGGAGCCCAGCAAGTCGAGGCTGCAGTGGCCGGGAGCGGCCACTGCACTCCAGTCTGGGGGACAGAGTGAGACTCCAGCTCAAAAAAAAAAAAAAAAAGAAAATGAAATTTTACTCTCAGCTTTTCATTTAGTTTCAATTACAGAATAACAAGGTAACGGTGACTTCCTGTATCAATCGCTTATACTAATATTTTCAGTAACAGTCTGTATAGTTGTATAATTCTTTCCCTTTTCCTATCTTCGGTTCATTTTTGACTATATTTGTTAAAATGTAACATTATGCCTGCTGAATCTTCCCTTTTTTGGGCCATGCCTGTCACTAGGTTAAAAGGGCCACCACTGGGGGCAGGTGGCCCAGTTATGCCTGAGCACGGTGGTGCTCTGCTGCTGCAGCCTGAGCCCGAGAACCCTGAGAAGGAACAGCAGGGTGTCTATTGGATTTTATAAAAATTTGGGCCTGTATTTTGTTTGTCTTTTAAATGTATTTTTCTGTTAATGCCTTTTTATTGTGTTTTACAAAAGTACTGGTCTGCAACAGATTGAAAACTTTTCACTATAGAGAGTAATATGCTCTAGTGTTAAATTTACTGGATGTGAGAATTATATTGTGTTGTAAAGGACAATGTCCTTGGTCTTAAAAGACATGTGCTAAAGTATTTAAGACTGAATTGTCACAATGACTACAAGCAATTTCTAAATGGTTCAGCCAAAACAAAGGAAAAACACAGACACTGGTGGTGAGAGAGAGGCCAAACTTTAACCAGTGGTGAATCTGGATGATAGGTACATGGGTGATAGGTACATGATGATAGGTACAGTGAACATGGGTATTCACTGTAACACTATTCTTGCAAGCTTTCTGTGTTAAATTTTTCAGAATAAAATGATGGGGAGAAAAAAAGTTTACATAATAAAATGTTTTGCTCTATACCATTTATAAAACTGATAATGGCAAAGCGTGGTAATGTATGTCTATAGTTCCAGCTACTTAGGAGGCTGAGGTGGGAAGACTGCTTGAATCCAGGAGTTTGAGATCAGCCTGGGCAACACAGCAAAACCCAAAAAAACAAAAACCCCCAAAACTGATACTGCCAAATTCTTTTTCAATATCACTGGATGAAGTAATTGTTGAAAAGTATTATTTGTAAGAATAACAATTTTAGGAGAAATTGTGTTGTCGGAGGTCTACAGGTCTAATTAATTACTATTAAAGAAATAAATATGACTACCCATAAAATTATCAACTAACACTTAATCTGTTCTCATTTAGCTCTAAATTATAGATTTGCTGCTTTCACATAATAAAACTGAAATAAATGGAGAAAAGACACCAGTGTCCTGGCTGTTAGGTAAGAGCCACATACCTGGAATTTCCCCTTCCATTTATTTCAATTTTAACATGTGAAAACAGCAGATCTACAACTATGGTAAACAAACCACATGAATTAAATTTAAAAAATACAGCCGGGCTCGGTGGCTCAGCCTGTAATCCTGCGCCTTTGGGAGGCTGAGGTGAGTGGATTGCCTGAGCCCGCGGGTTCGAGACCCGCCTGGGCAGCGAGACCTCATCTCTACAATAAATCAAAAAATCAGCCGGGCGTGGTAGCGCATGCCTGTAACTCGGAAGGCTGAGGCGGAAGGATCGCCGGAGCCCAGCAGGTCGAGGCTGCGGTGGCCGGGAGCGGCCACTGCACTCCAGTCTGGGTGACAGAATGAGACTCCAACTCAAAAAAAAAAAAAAAAAAAATTTAAAAAATACGATTAGGGTAAGAAAACTACATTGGAACTGAATTTCTGTGTACTTTCAATACTTACCTGATCTTACAGGCATCACTGGGGCACTTATTTCACAGACAAGAAAAGTAATAAAGGAAGAAATGACTTACCCAAAGTCACAAAACACGGCAATGAGCAAGTAGAACGAAATATTTAACTCTTCTTTTTTTTTTTGAGTTGGAGTCTCGTTGTCGCCCAGGCTGGAGTGCAGTGGCATGCTCATGGCCACCACAGTCATGACCTGCAGGGCTCAGGCAATCCTTCTACCTCAGCCTTCCAAGCAGCTGAAACCACAGGTGAGTGCCACCATGTCCAGCTAATTTTTTGATTTATTGTAGAGACAAGGTCTCGTCAAGTTGCCCAGGATGGTATCAACCCTTGGGCTCAGGCAATTCTCTGGCTTCCGCCTCCCAAAGTGCTGGGATTACAGGTGTGAGCCACCGTACTCAGCAACACTTAACTCATATTTCCTTGCTTCTGTTCAGCTGATCACTTCATAAAACTCAAAAAACTATACTACTGTGTGTAAAAGGACCTTTCTCATGCTCTCTAATAACTTATGGAGCCATTTTCCTTAAGTTTAAACATAAATCTCCCAAAATATTATGATGGGTTGGAATGAAGACAGATAACTAACATCATTTAGAAAGATGCTTATTTTTAAAAGCATTAGTTTCAAAGTTTGTGATAATCCTCTTACCTCACTTCTTCGCCAGCGAAATCAAACACCTTGGTGATTTTAACTTTTTCTGTTTCTTTAGGTTTCTCTAGCTCTTCTGCTTTAACCAACAATTTACTTGAACTTGTCTCTTCAGTCTCTTCTCCTTTCTATGAAAAAACAAGAAATAAAATCAGTTTCACCAAAGGATGAAATCTGAAAGTAAGCATATGTTTGTGGTTGTTCTTTTTTTTTTTTTTGAGTTGGAGTCTCACTCTATTGCCTAGGCTAGAGTGCAGGGGCATGCTCACGGCCACCGCAGCCTTGACCTAATGGGCTCAGGCGATCCTTCTGCCTCAGCCTTCCAAGTAGCTGGAACTACAAGCATGCACCACCACGACCAGCTAATTTTGTGAATTATTGTAGAGATGAGGTCTTGCCAAGTTGCCCATGCTGATCTCGATCCTGTGAGCTCAGGCAATCCTCTCACCTCGGCCTCCCAAAGTGCTGGGATTACAGGCGTGAGCCACTGCGCCCGGCCATGGCTGTTCCTAAATGTTTCATCTCTAACCGGTTAAAGACCTATTGGAAATTTATTTGATTAGGAAAGGTAGACCAGGTGTGGTAGCTCACGTCTGTAATCCCAGCACCTTGGGAGGCAAGGTGGGAGGACTGCTTGAGTCCAGGAGTTTGAGACCAGCCGAGGCAACACAGCGAGATTCTGTCTCTACCAAAAAAAAAAAAAAAAAAAAAAAAATCAAAACTAGCTATGCATGGTTATGTACACCTGTAGTCCCAATAATCCCATACTTGGGAGGCTGAGGCAGAAGGATCTCCTGAGCCCAGCTGGGAGCTGATTGTTCCACTGCACTCCAGCCTGGGTGACAGAGTAAGACTCGTAACTCACACACACACACAAAACCCTTAATTCTCTCCTACCATAGGGAATGCTTTGCTTTTTACTTAGTAGAGTTATGGTCAAAAGGCATCTCATCTGATTTTTTTTTTTTTTTTGAGTCAGAGCCTCACTTTGTCACTCAGACTGGAGTGCAGTGGCATGCTCACAGTCACCACAGCCTAACCTGCTGGGTTCAGGCGATTCTTCACCTTGGCCTTCCAAGTAGCTGAGACTACAGGCATGTGCCACCACGCCAGGCTAATTTTTTGATTTATTACAGAGATGAGGTCTTGCCAAGTTCTCCAGATGCGTCTCGAACCCCTGGAATCAGGCAATCCTCTCACCTCGGCCTTCCAAAGTACTGGGATTATAGGCATGAGCCACCATGCCTGGCCTATCTCATTTGATTTCTGCTGTAAGCTTCAAATCTCAGTGAACTTAGGGTATTTCTGGAGAGACATTTATCTCATTAACCTCCCAATTTACCTTAACTTGTGTACTTGGGGGCACCTTTGATTTTGGTCCCACGTCATTGAGGAAGCTGGCCCAGAGTTCATCCTCCTTCTTTTTCCTTGCATCCTCTGATCCAACGCCTTTTTCCTGCTCTGTAGCTTCATCTTCTTCCTCACTGCTACTTCCATCAGATTCTGCACTGGCATCCTCCTCTTCCTCTTCTAATGAGAGGCCCCCTTGCTTTCTCTTCCTAATCACCAACATTCACAAGGAAAAGGAAAGACAAGAGACAATGCAAAGTGATTTCAGTTAACCTTTCCTCAAATCCAAACATAATCTTGCAAGCTTGAGAAAAAATTTAAATCTGAGTCTACTGATTAACATACTGTGGGAAGTAGGAGAGGTAAGCTGACATTTTGTAGAAAAAGAAAAAGAATTGAGCTCTTACTGTTAGTATTTTCTCCAATTACTTAGAATAAAAATACAGTGTTTTCCTTCTAAGTCAGGACAAAGTATTTTCACCAAGAAAACACCCCCAATCATCTAATCACAGAGCTAATCTGTCCAGAAAGAGTACTCTAAGACCATATTACATATGCCAGAAATTTCTGACTTTTTAAAGTCACTCTATTTGGAAAACAAGTACTATTAAGAAGAGTCTCAAATTTATTTGCACTATTTCTTCCAAGAGTTCTCGTGAAAAAAAGGTATCAGTGTTTCTTCCCACTTTCTGAAGAAATGAGAGCAGGAATACAGAAAAGCTCAAGGGCTAAACCACTTATTAGACTTATATGAGTAAATTGCCTCTTAGACTATTTTAACTTCAGGTAAATCATCTAATATATAAAATGTTTTTTTTCCTTTTCATAAACTATAATCTGCTTTCTGCTTCAATGCCCAGGAAAACAGAAACACCAAACTGAGGTAAAGACTTCTAGGGAAGACACTCTTATCTGAATTAAACAACCTATCAGAATTTTCATAATTTTTGGTGGAAGTATAATTCCATACCAGGCGTATAGAAGGCAATTTGCTAATACCTATTTTTTTTTGAGTTGGAGTCTCACTCTGTCACCCAGATTAGAGTGCAGTGGCTGCTCCCGGCCACCACAGCTTCGACCTGCTGGGCTCCGGCGATCCTTCCGCCTCAGCCTTCCAAGTAGCCGGAATTACAGGAATGTGCTACCATGCCCGGCTGATTTTTTGATTTATTATAGAGATGAGGTCTCGCCAAGTTGCCTAGGCGGGTCTCGAACCTGCAGGCTCAGGCAATCCACTCATCTCAGCCTCCCAAAGGTGCGGGATTACAGGCTGAGCCACTGAGCCCGGCTGCTAATACCTATTTTTAAAAAATTTAATCACATATACAACCTTAGAGTAAACAATTCTACTTTTATGAATTTCACTTACAGATACACTTATAAATGTATGCAAAAAGTATTCACTGCAGTGTTTACTGTTGTAAAGACTAGGTATGCCGGCTCGGTGGCTCAGCCTGTAATCCCGCGCCTTTGGGAGGCTGAGGTGAGTGGAATGCCTGAGCCTGTGGGTTCGAGACCCGCCTGGGCAGCGAGACTTCATCTCTACAATAAATCAAAAAAATCG
>NW_007253919.1:151365-156221 GCF_000164805.1 Carlito syrichta
ATGAGGTCTCGCCAAGTTGCCCAGGTGGGTCTCGAACCCGCAGGCTCAGGCAATCCACTCACCTCGGCCTCCCAAAGCGCGGGATTACAGACAGAGCCACTGAGCCCGGCTAAAAGCTCAAAATTTTTAAGGCTTGCCAGACACCAAGAATTTGATCCTAAAATATCAGCAAATGTTTCCCTCAATAGAAATGGGTTAGAAACCCTGGCAGTTAAAAATCTATCACCCAATTCGAGAAATCAGGATGGTTATGACAACAAGCCCCTGACTTCTAAGGACGACCTTGAGGATAGCATCACCTGTCCGGAATGCTCTGAGCCTTTCTTTTTTTCCCTTTGGTTTTCTGTGTCTGCTCTTCACCATCCACTTCATCTTCCTTCACTAATTCATTTACATCATCTTCACTATACTCTCCACCTGAAATTACATAATAGGGTGATCAGACAGATAGAAATAAAGGCTTTCACATCAAGATGAGACATTTTCATTAAGAAAAAAGTCTAGCACTTTCTCCCCTATTCTTTACTGAATTAAAACATCATTTCCTGATGACTAGGCTAAGTTCTCATATCCTAGGCCTCCACGGTAGTCCACATTTTCCCTCCATAATTCATTCCACTCATACTTAATGTTTGCAATTTCTGCTATGCACTATACTCCATGAGGACACGGGCCCTGTTTGTCTTGATTTATAAATATTTGCTGAATAAATGAATAAATGAAAATTCCAATTCTACTAATGTTGTTTTCAAAGAAGAAACGAATGCACCATCTCATCTTGAATATTTCCAAAACTAATCAAAAGGTAATCTGTCATATCAATAAAAGGTTTAGAGAGAAACCTAAAGACTTCCACTTAAACATAGCATACATCCCCTTCAATCCTGACATTCAGGGTTCCCCCAACAAAAGAGTGTTGCCTTGATGTCCAGTCTGACTACACTCTGTGGGCACCAGTCAATAAACCAACCCTGTCATACAGAGATTCAATTATTATTTTTCTTTCACTTCATCCCAGAAGGCCCCTAGTACTTCCATTCAGTCATTAGCCACTGCCCCACTCCAAACGTAACCAGTATGTCTCACACCACAGATAAGTTTTGCCTGTTTTTAAACTTTAAACAAACAGAAAGCCTACCCTATGTACTCTTTTGTGTATGGCTTCTTTCTCTCAATATTATGTTTGTGAGAGTCATACATATTTTCACATGTAGCTATAGTTTATTCATTCTCATTTCTAAAAAGTAAGTAGTATTTCATTTATGACTGTACTACAATTTATTTATCCATTCTACTGTCGATGGACATCTAGCTTGTTTCCAGTTTGGAATCATTACAAGTAGTGCTGTTTTGATATTCTTATATTTCTTTCAAATGCTGCACTTATTTTTTTTATGATATTGTGGGGTACAGTTAAGGGATAGGTATACAAATATACTTCGTTCAGGCATCCTTGTTGATAAGAGGTGTCTCCCCATCCCCAGACAGATATTTACTACCGTTAATCCCATCTCCCTTCCCCTGCCCCCCATGCTGCACTTATAATAAACCAAGGACCACCAAACACTTGAGGAAACTTCTAACATGAAAGGCAAGATTCAAACCAACAGAAAGGAATTCAGAGGAAACACAATTGGTGCACAAAGCAGGGGGAAAAAAACAAACAATGTTTAAAAAAAAAAAAAAAAAACCTTTGCAAATAGCTGGGCTCGGTGGCTCAGCCTGTAATCCCGCACCTTTGGGAGGCTGAGGTGAGTGAATTGCCTGAGCCTGAGGGTTCGAGATCCGCCTGGGTAACTTGGCAAGACCTCATCTCTACAATAAATCAAAATGAGCCGGGCGTGGTAGAGCGCACCTGTAGTTCTAGCTACTTGGAAGGCTGAGGTGGAAGGATCACCAGAGCCCAGCAGGTTGAGGCTGCGGTGGCCAGGAGCGGCCACTGCACTCCAGTCTGGGTGACAGAGTGAGACTCCAACTCAAAAAACAAACAAACAAACAAAAAAACCTTTGCAATTAATATCATCAAAGCAATAAAAGGAACTATGGTATCCATGAAATAAAAATAGAAACTTCATGAAAGTGCTTCATGAGAAGAGGAGTGAGCTCCTGGTTAAAGTGACAGTCTGTAGCTGAGCGTGGTAGCGTGCGCCTGTAGTTCCAGCTACTCGGAAGGCAGAGGTGAAAGGATCACCTGTGCCCAGCAGGTTGAGGCTGTGGTGGCTGTGAGCATGCCATTGTACTCCATCCAGCCTGGGCAACAGAGTGAGATTCTGACTTAAAAAAAAACCCAAAAAAACAAAAACAACCCCAAAAAACCATCAAAGACATAAACCCACAATACTGGAAAGAACAGGTGAAGAGACAACACCTATCTGGAACCTGAAGAAGCAGCAGTAACCACCTGCAGACCTAGAGAAAGAAAGTAAAAGCTTAAGCTGATATGTAATGCAGAATCCTAAAAAGCATAGGAATCAGCAGTGCCAGCTACCTCTGGGCCCAGGGGTAAGGGTGAGTCCCTCCAAACCAGGGAAAAGTTATAAGAGAGGTGAGAATCCTTTTGTCCTCCGTAGCTCTAGGCACTCAACAACTAGTTCTACCACAGCATCATACCTTAGTCCCCAAGCAAACATCTGAAGGCTTTAAGTGGGAGTCCAGTCTCTGGACTGAGGGATGCCAAGCATAGGTACTCTAAGAAAACCAGAAGCATTAAGTGACCAATACGAATACTAAGGCTAAATACTTAGATTGCCAGCAGCATTGCCCTTTCCTTACATAGCTAGTTTTGCTTGCTACTCAGAGTTTCGAAACATTTAGGTAGGTAATAAACCTATAGAGAAAAGCAAGGCAAATGGGAGAGTCTAAGGTACTGATAACATTCTAGTTCCTAACTGGGTGGTAGATACTTGAGTACTAAAGAATACTAGTACTCTTTAAACAGTACATGTAATATGCTACTATATTTCTATTTCATATTTTTACATATATAAGAAAAGCTAGGTATAAAATACTGTAAAAGCATGGCATCATTGTGTAAATAATGTTGGCAAGGCTATGCAGCAACTAGCACGCTCATGTCTATGTAATTTTGTTAGACATGCCAAATTCTGACAAATACCTTATAGAGAATAATTTGGCAATTACCTAATAACATTACAAATGCATTTACCCTTCAATCCAGCAATCCCAATTCTAGAATTCTATCCCAGAATATATAATAGATTACTAACACAGTATTGTTTGTAATGACAAAAAACTGGAAACATTTCAAGTCAGCCAAGCACGGTGGCTCAGGCCTGCAATCTCAGCACTTTGGGAGACTGAGGTGAGAGGACTGCCTGAGCCCAGGAGTTTGAGAACAGTCTAGGCAATGCAGACCTCATCTCTAAAAAAGTTAAAAAAAAAAAAAAAAAAAAAAAAATATATATATATATATATATATATATATGCTGGACAAGATGGCACGTGCCTGTAGTCTCAGCTACTCAGGGGGCTGAAGTGGAAGAACTGCCTGAGCCTAGAAGGTCAAGGCTGTGGTGAACTGCGATCATGCTACTGCACTCCAGCCTGGTCGACAGAGTAAGATCCTGACTCAAAAAAAAGAAAAAAGCATAGCTCAAATTATCCCACAGTAAGTAGTTGAAAAGACCACAGTCTTTTTATGGTGTATTTAAAGAACAAAATACTACACTGCCATTAAAATGGAATGAGTAGGATTTTTATGTATTTACCTCCAGGATATACTCTTAAGTTAAAGGAAAAATAGAAGAGGAAAGGCAAAAGAACAATGCATGGAATATGCCAGGTTTTTATCAAGAAAAAGGAAGAATTAAGAATGTGTTTACATATGAAAAAAGCAATACTAGAAGAATAAATAAGAAGCTAATGAAAACAGCTCCCTATAAGTGTCAGGACGAACAAGGTAGAAACAAGAATTCTCTGTGTCTGGGAGACAGTGAGACTTCAATTCAAAAAATTAACAAAATAAACAGGGTGGGCACAGTGGCTCCGCCTGTAATCCCAGCACTTTGAGAGGCCGAGGCGAGCGGATTGCCTGAGCCTGGGGGTTCAAGACCAGCCTGGGCAACTTGGTGAGACTGCCTCTCTATAATAAATCACAAAACTAGCCGGGTGTGGTAGCGTGCATCTGTAGTTCCAGCTACTTGGAATGCTGAGGCAGAAGGATTGCCTAAGCCCAGAAGGTTGAGGCTGCGGTGGCTGTGAGTGTGCCACTCCAGCCTGGGCAAGAAGAGTAAGACTTCAACTCAAAAAATGAAAAAATAAAAAAACATAAAAATTAAAAAAAAAAAGGTATGAGAAAACAAATACAACTGTATACTAAAAGGTTATCATAACCACACAAGGAAGGATTTATTTTAAAGTCTTTTTCTTTATTTGTTTTTAAATTGAGATATAGGGTCTTCCTTTGTTGCCCATGCTAGTCTCAAACTCCAGGACTTGAGCAATCCTCCCGCCTCAGCCTCCCAGAGTGCTAAGACTACAGGCATTAGCCACTGCACCCAGCCAAGGTTTTTAAAAATATAGTATTTTGACTGTACGTCTTTATCAAGAGGCATCCTAAAGACAAAAAAAGTTCCCCTTGTAGTAACATCAATGTTAGTATTTTAAAACTATTTCATTATAGGTTAAGCAAGTAACTAAGTAAATCATGTTAGAAATCTAGATTCTCAGAAATGATGCAATTATAAAATCAAAGAAAGTAAGTGAAAATTCAAATGTTAAAACTGAATTTAAAATATCAATATGAGCCAGGCTCGGTGGCTCAGCCTGTAATCCCAGCACTTTGGGAGGCTGAGGTGAGTGGATTGTCTGAGCCCGTGGGTTCGAGACCCGCCTGG
>NW_007253919.1:156241-166083 GCF_000164805.1 Carlito syrichta
CCCCAAAAAAAAAAAAAAAAAAAAAAAAAAAAAAAAAATCAATATGAACTCAAATTCCTTTTTGTTGTTTGTTTTTGGGTTTTTTTTTGAGTAGAAGTCTCACTCTTTTGCTCAGGCTTGAGTGATACTTCTGTTTCAGCCTCCCAAGTAGTTGGAACTGCAGGCATACCGCCATGCCTGGCTAATTTTTTTATTTACTGTAGAGACAAGATCTCGCGTCAAGTTGCTTGGGCTGGTTTCAAACCTTGGACTCAGGTAATCCTCTCTCCTCTGCCTCCCAAAGTGCTGGGATTATAGGCGTTAGCCACTGTATCCAGCTCTAACCCTTTTAAAGAAAAATATTTGCTAATTTTGGCCACTGAAATGGCACAGAAACTGTCACTCTAGTAGCAATTAATACTTCTAAAGTTTAAAATGTATTCTTTGATATGAATTTATTCTTTTCACCATGGGAAGCGGTCCTTGAACAACCCAGTTAATTTCAAGTCTGAGGCAAGAAAAGCACAAGGTGAAACCAGGACATTTTGCTGTGCCAGAAAGTCAGGAAGCTATTTAAAAATAACAGATCAAGTTAAAAAGATCCAGGAACCAGCTTGAAAGAGCTCCTAGAGGTCAAAGCAGTGAGAATTTGAGCATTAAAAGGATTAAACTTTTAGGAAACTAAAATATACTGAATCAATAAAAATCTGTGAGCACTTTATGCTATTTTAAAAAGACCAAAAAAACTTGTATCTTTTTAAGTTGCTATTAAAATCATTCCCTATTTTGAAAACTGGAATTAAGGGAAAAGAATTAAACATGTATACTGCCCCAATTAACAAGGGAACGCTATACTTTACAGAAGAATACCAACTAATACATGTAGAAGAACCACAAAATTAGGAAACCACCACTTCTCAAACTCTTAATGATAGCAGGAGTTTTGGCAAGGGCTGTCGCTGTCAAATAATGTTCAAAAGCAATTTAAGAAGCTGGATGTGGTGGCAAGCACCTGTAGTCCCAACTACTCAGGAGGCTGAAGGAGGAGGATTGCTTGAGCCCAGGAATTCAAGTCTATTCTGGACAACAAAGCAAAAAATAATGTAAAAACAATTTAGGTCTTAACCATTAAGTATACTGTCATACAGAACACTTTCCAGTTCTAAAGGAAAAGCAATTATACAACAAAGGGATCGAACTGTTATTGCCCTGATCTAGCAGTCACAACTATGGGAATCAACCAGATACTATGTGTCTTCTGATGTTATACAATATAAAACACACAAGTGATCTATAATGTGTTCTAGCCAATAATATTTCACTTGAATCCATCAAACATTTAAATCTAACTTCCAATTTACAGACAATTGAAGGAACAAAGGAACCAAAACAACGTCATGAAGGAACGACAAGACAAATCCAGAAGGTAAGACATGCTGCGAGACACATGGCTTGATCTCTTCAGCAAATCAATGTCACTATAGAGAGAGCAATGTACTAGATTAAAACAGACTTAAAGGATACAACAACTAGACAATATATGTAGTCTAGAACTCGACTGTGATTTGGTCAACTGGGAAAATTTGAATATGCATGTAACCCCGGCACTTTGGGAGGCAGAGGCAAGAGGGTTGCCTGAATCCAGGGGCTCAAAACCAGCCTGGGCAACTTGGCGAGACCTTGTCTCTATAATTAAAAAAAAATATTAGCCAGGCATGGTGGTGCACTCCTGTGGTTCCAGCTACTTGAAAAGCAGGGGCAGAAGGAACACTTGAGCCTAGCAGGTCGAGGTTGTGGTAGCTGTGAGTGTACCACAGCACTCCAGCCTGGATGACAGAGTGAGAATCCAACTAAAATTTTAAAAATCTACTAAAATGGATAAGTAGAGATTATTCAACAAAAAGAGCAGGTTACAGGCCAGGCACGATTGCTCATACCTGTAATCCCAGCACTTTAGGAGGCTGAGGCAGGAAGACTGCTTGAGCCCAGGAGCTCAGACCAGCCTAGGCAACACAGCGAGAACTTGTGTCTACAAAACATCAAAAATTAGCTGGGCATGGTGGCATACAATTGTAATCCCAGCTACTCCAGAAGTTGATGCAGGAAAATCACTTGAGCCCAAGAGCTGGAGGCTGCAGTGAGCTGTGATCGTGTCACTGCACTCCAGCCTGGTCAACATAGTGAGACTCTAACTCAAACAACAAATGAAAAACAACTACAGATCAATATCCTTCATAAACATAGATGCAAAAATCCTTAACAAAACACAGTTGTCCCTGGGTTGCTCTGGAGAATTGGTTCCAGGACTCTCCCCTCACAATACCAAAACCCATAGATGTTCAAGTCTTGGATATAAAATGGCACAGTATTTGCATATAACCTACACACATCCTCCTGGATACTTAAATCACCTCTAAATTACTTATGATACCCAATATAATGTAAATACAATATGAATGGTTGTTATACTATATTGTTTAGGGAATAATGACAAAGATAAAAAGTCTAAATGTGTTTAGGACAGATGTAACCATCCTTTTTTTCCAAATATTTTTTATCTGTGGTAGGTAGAATCCACTGACACAGAGGACTGACTGCATTAGCAAACCAAATACAGCAATGTATAAATACATCCTGACCAAGTGAGTTTTAACCCAGAAATAAAAGTCTGTTAGAAATTAAAAAATCAATCATCATAATTTACTGTACTAACAGACAGAAAAAGAAAACTACACATAATTAAATCAACAGATGGAGAAAAAGCATTTGACACTCCAAAAACTAAGAACAGAGGGAACTTCTCTAACTTGATAAAAGGCATCTTTGAGGAGCAACTTAGACAGACTGCCAAGGTTAACATTCCAGCTTAGTTACTATCTAGCTGTGTGACTTTGGATGATTTGCTTATACTCTGGGCCTCAGTTGTTTTTCATCTGTAAAATGGGAAGCACAACAACATACCACGTATTACTATTTTGTGATTTAGTTAGTAATGAGCTACTCAGTGTTATAGTGCTTAATACACACACACACACACACACACACACACACACACACACAGTCTAAGAAAACTCTATAGCTAACACCATATTAAATGATGAAACATTGCTTTTTTGCCCCTTGAAACTGGAACAAGGCAAGGATGTCCCCCTCACCACTCTTATTCAACATCATACTGGAAGTCTCAAGTACAATAAGGCATGCGAAAGAAATACATACTGGAAAGGAAAAAATAAAATTGTTTCTATTCACATTTGTCATGATTGTTTAAGTGGAAAATCTCACAGAATCTACAAAAACTTCTAGAACTGGTAAATGAGTTCAGCATGGTTGTAGAACACAAGGTTAGTATGAAAAACCCAGTTGTACTAACTTCCAGTATGACAGAAATGAACAATTTGAAATCAAAACTTAAGAGACCCGGTCGGGCTCGGTGGCTCAGCCTGTAATCCCAGCACTTTGGGAGGCCGAGGTGTGTGGATTGCCTGAGCTTGCGGGTTTGAGACCCGCCTGGGCAACTTGGTGAGACCTCATCTCTACAATAAATCAAAAAATCAGCTGGGCGTGATAGCGCACGCCTGTAATTCCAGCTACTCGGAAGGCTGAGGCGGAAGGATCGCCGGAGCCCAGCAGGTCGAGGCTGCGGTGGACGGGAGCGACCACTGCACTCCAGTCTGGCGACAAGAGTGAGACTCCAACTCAAAAAAAAAAAACAAAAAAACTTAAAAGACCCAAATAAATGAAGATATACACTGTCTTCATAGATTAGGAAAGAAGACTTAAATTTCAACTCTCCCTAAATTGGTCTACAGACTCAATGCAATTCCAGACAAAATCCAAGCAGGATACTTTTGGGGATATTGATGAAGTGATTCTAAAATGTATACAGAAAGACAAAGGAACAAGAGTAGTCAAAACGGTTTTGAAAAAGAACAAAGTTTGAGTACTCTACTCGACTTCAACACTTAAGTCAAAACTGTATAGAACAGAACAGAGGCTTAGAAATAAAGTCACACAAATATGGCCAATTCATACTTAACAAAGCAGCAAAAGCAACTTAAAGAAGAATAATCTCCACAGCAAATAATGATGAAATAATGACATCCAGATGCAAAAAAAGAACCTCAAATTGATAACTCATACTTTATGCAAAAATTAACTGAAAATGAGTGACTAAGCTGGGCTCGGTGGTTCAGCCTGTAATCCCGAGCCTTTGGGAGGCTGAGGTGAGTGGATTGCCTGAGCCCGCGGGTTCGAGACCCGGCTGGGCAGCGAGACCTCATCTCTACAATAAATCAAAAAATCAGCCGGGCATGGTGACGTGTGCCTGTAATTCCAGCTACTCGGAAGGCTGAGGTGGAAGGATTGCCGGAGCCCAGCAGGTTGAGGTTGCGGTGGCCGGGAGTGGCCACTGCACTCCAGTCTGGGTGACAGAGTGAGACTCCAACTCAAAAAAAAAAAAAGAAAAAAAGAAAATGAGTGACTAAAATAAATGGTAAATGTAAAACTGGCACGGTGCTCACGCCTATAACCCAGCACTTTGGGAGGCTGAGGTGAGAGGACAGTCTGAGCCCATGGGTTTGAGACCAGCCTGGGCAACTTGGCGAGAAATCATCTCTACGATAAATCAAGAAAAATTAGCCGGGCTTGGTGCCGCACGCCAGTAGTCCCAGTTACTTGGAAGACTGAGGTGGAAGGATCACCAGAGTCCAGCAGGTGGAGGCTGCGGTGCCTATCAGCGTGCCACTGCCCTCCAGCCTGGGCGACAGAGTGAAGCTCTGACTCAAAAACATAAAATAAAATAAAACAAAAACCAAAAAAAAAAGAAAAAAAGTCCGTGTGCAGTGGCTCAGCCTGTAATCTCAGCACTTTGGGAAGCCAAGGATTGCCTAAGCCCAGGGATTTGAGACCAGGTTGGGCAACGTGGTGAGATCTCGTCTCGACAATAAATCACAAAAACTAGCCAGGCGTGGTGGCGTGCACCTGTAGTTCCAGCTACTTGGAAGGCTAAGGCAGAAGGATCACCTGAGCCCAGCAGGTCGAGGCTGAGGTGGCCGTGAGTGTGCTACTGCACTCCAGCCTGGGTGACAAAGAGTGAAACTCTAACTCAAAAAAAAGAAAAAAATGTAAAGCTATAAAACTTGGAAGAAAGCATAGGAGAACAGTAGCTCTGTGATCTTGAGCTAGACAGAGTTCTTAGATAGGATTCCAAAAGCATAATCCATAGTAGAAAAATTTGACAAACGACTTTACCAAGTTTAAAAATGTCTCCTCTACACTTGACTGTTGGGAGAAAGAAAATACAAGCCACAGATAATATATTGCAAGCACATGTCTGACAAAGGACTGTTCTCAGAATACATAAAGAATTCCAAAACTAAAAGTAAGCAAAAATTCCATTTTTAAAATGGGCAAAAAATTAGAATACACACACTCACCAAAGATGATATAAGGATGGCAAAGAAGCACATGAAAAGAGAATCAACATAATTAGTCATTAGGGAAATGCAAATTAAATGAGAAATTAGCATATATATACATAATTTTAAACCTAACAACTCCAAGTGCAGTCAAGGATGAAGAGCAACTGTAACTCTCTATTGTGTTGCCAACTGAAATGACACAATGGTCAGGCGCAGTGGCTCACACCTGTAATCCCAGCACTTTGGGAGGCAGAGACGAGAGGATTGTCTGAATTCAGTGGTTCGAGACCAGCCTGCGCAACACGGTGAGACTTCGTCTCTACAATAAAAATTAGCCAGGTATGGTGGCGCACATCTGTGGTTCCAGCTACTTGGAAGGCTGAGGCAGAAGGATCACCTGAGGCCAGCAGGTCCAGGGTGTGGTAGCCATGGGCGTGCCACTGCACTCCAGCCTGGGTGACAGAGAGAGACTTTGTCTCAAAAAATAAAACAAAAAAAAGAAGGAAAGAAATGACACAATGGATAAGTTTGACAGTTTCCTGTAAAATTAAACATACACCCACCGTAAAATCCAGTAATCCTACACCTAGGTATTTACCCAAAGGAAACGAAAGCCTATGTCCACAGAAAAAGCTATGTGTAAATTTTTATAAACAACTTTATTTATAATAATAAAAAACCGGGGGCGGAGCTAGCCCGGCCTATGCATACCGCGGGAGGGAACCCGCGTAACCAGAGATGACCCGAAGTTGCTGCGCAGTGGCTGCAGCACGCGGGACACCGGGCTACGGCGGAAGCGCGAAGCGCGGCCTCTCCTTCCACCAGGGCCTGTCCCCTGCCGGGCCTGGCGAGCGGTGGGGCGGAACCGCGCGGTGCGTCACGACGTGGACCTGGCGTCTGGTCGTGGGAGTGGTTGGGGGATTGGGAGTTGAGGTTCGCGTGGCTCCCGGGCAGTGTTTACCTATGGGCTGGCGGCTCCTTCCCGCCACCTGGGGGCTTTCCTCAGGATTCCTTGGAAGGGGCCTGCTTTCCCTCGGTGGTCTTGATTTTTAAAATAAATTGTAAAATAATTCAAAATAAAAATAAAAAACTGGGGCAAAAGATACGAATAGACACTTCTCAAAAGAAGATATACCGGTAGGCAACAGACATATGAAAAAGTGCTCAGCCTCACTAATCATCAGAGAAATGCAAATCAAAACCACACTGAGATACCACCTAACCCCAGTAAGAATGGCCATCACCGATAAAACAAACAACAACAGATGCTGGCGAGGATGTGAAGAAAAAGGACCGCTTCTACACTGCTGGTGAGAATGCAAACTAGTGCTACCTCTTTGTAAACAGTGTGGTGGTTTCTTAAAGAACTAGAAATTGACCTACCATATGACCCAGCAATTCCCCTATTGAGAATATACTTGGAGGAACTAAAATCATTCTACAAAAAAGGTAACTGCACATGCATGTTTACCGCAGCTCTATTCACAATAGCAAAAACACAAGAACCTACCGTGTTCCCATCGAAACTAGACTGGATAAAAAAAAAATGTGGTACATATACACAATGGAATATTATGCAGCCATAAACAAGGACAAACAAAAGGGCTTCACAGCAACTTGGACGGATTCAGAGTCTATCATACTCAGTGATCTATCAGCGAAACAAAGAACAGAGTACCATATGTTCTCACTCATAAGTGGACTTTGAACAATTATCATAATATATAAGAAAGGGATTGGCAGTAGTGGGAAACTGCCAGGGGAGGGAGAGGCACACCTCATCAACAAGGGTACCTGCATAATGAACATTTGTATACCTAGCCCTGAATTGTACCCCATATCTTTAAAATAAAAAATTTTAATAAAAAAAGAACAAAATTCAAGCAAGATGAATTTTTAAAAAATTGGAAAAATCCAGAATCTCCTCAACTGGAGAAGAGATAAATTGTGGCACATTCCTCAGCAATAGAAGGAACAAATTACTGATACATGCAACAACACAAGTATATCTTAAATGCATTATGCTAAATGAAAGAAGTCAGTCAGATAAAAAGCTACACACTGTTATGATTCCATTTATAATACATAATGGAAAAGGCAAAACTACATAGACAGAAAACAGACCTGTGGTTGCCAGAGGCTGGGGTTGGGGATGAGGGATGAGGGTTATTTGACTACAAAGAGAGTAGCTTGAGGGAATTTTTTTTTTTTTTAGGGATAGTTGTTTGACTACAAAGAGTAGCACACAGAATTTGGTTGTTTTAGGGGGTGGGAGGCTTGAAACTGTTCATTTTTGTGGTAGTTCCACAATTCTACGCACTCGCCAAAAATCAGAGAATAGTACACTGAAAAGAATAAATTTTACTGTATGTTAAAAACAAAAAAATTTAAAGTATTAATATTTTTAAAGTGATGATACTGCATCTATGAAACGAGTATGATGCCATAAAAAGAATATAAAAAGAACAAAAATAGCATTCAAAATTAAAAATATGAAAAGAAAAAAAATCAATAGAATAGGAAGACAAAATACTGGAAACTTCTCATAAAGTGGGAAACAAATCAAAGGGACAGGGGAAAAAAAAGGATAAAAACAGAGGAACAGTCCAGGAAGTCTAAGATAAGATTCAACATATGAATAATGAAGACTACAGATATTGAAGAAAGAAAATTGTCAAAAACTTCCTAGGCTGGGCACGGTGGCTCACGCCTGCAATCCCAGCACTTTGGGAGGCAATAGCAAGAGGACTGCCTGAGCTCAGGGGTCAAGACCAGCCTGGACAACTTGGGAGACCTTGTCTCTACAATAAATAAAATAACAGCTAGGCGTGGTGGCACATGCCTGTAATTCTAGCTGTTTGGAAGGCTAAGGCGGAAAGATCCCCTCAGCCTAGCAAGTCTAGGCTGCAGCAGCCATGAGGGTGCCACTGCACTCCAGCCTAGGCACCAGAGTAGGACTCTGTCAAAAAAAAAAAAAGTTTAGAAAAAAAAAATTTCCTAAGCTGCCCAGCACAATGGTTAAAAACACTCATGCCAAGATATAACACAGTGATATATCAGCAAGCAGGAACAGAGGTTTCTATTGGCTTCCAAGGTAAATGAATCTTATATAAAGAGCAGAAATTAGTAACAAAACTGATTTCTTTTTCTTTTTTTTTTTGAGTTGGAGTCTTACTCTGTCGCCCAGACTGGAGTGCAGTGGCTGCTCCCAGCCTCAACTTGCTGGGCTCCGGCGATCCTTCCGCCTCAGCCTTCCAAGTAGCTGGAACTACAGGCACACACTACCACACCCGGCTAATTTTTTTGATTTATTGTAGAGATGAGGTCTCACCAAGTTGTCCAGGCGGGTCTCGAACCCGCGGGCTCAGGTAATCCACTCACCTCAGACTCCCAAGGTGCGGGATTACAGATTGAGCCAACGAGCCTGGCTAAAACTGATTTCTTAATAACAACATAGGAATCTAGAAAGTAATGGTGACTGGTGTGGTGGCTTACGCCTGTAATCCCAGCACTCTGGGAGGTGGAGGCAAGGTCACTTGAGGCCAGTTTGAGGCTAACCCTCGCAATACAGCAAGACCTCATCTCTACAAAAATAAAAAAATTAGGCTGGGTGCAGTGGCTCACACCTGTAACCCCAACACTTTGGGAGGCAGAGGCATGAGGATTGCCTGAGCTTAGGGGTTCGAGACCAGCCTGGGCAACTTCACAAGACCTCATCTCTGCAATAAATCAAAAAACTAGAAAAGGGAGAGTACATCATTTCATAGGCGGAGGTGGAGAAGAAGGAAAAGAGAGAAGCTGAAGTAGTTAATAAAATAAAGTCATGGACTCTTTTACTGCCAAAACAAAAAACAAAAAACAAAAAACTACCCAAGCCTGGTGATGAGCGCCAGTAGTCCCAATCCCAGCTAAGCCTGAGGTGGAAGGATCACTTGAGCCCAGCAGGTCGAGCTGGGGTAGCCCTGAGCATGCCACTACACTCCAGCCTGGGTGACAGTGACCCCAACTCAATCAATCAATCAAAAAAATAATTAGCTTTGCCACCACATTCTAGCATGGGCAACAGAGAGAGGTTTAAATTTTAAAATAGGCTGGGCTTGGTGGCTCAGCCTGTAATCCCAGCACTTTGGGAGGCCGAGGCGAGTGGACTGCCTGAGCTCGGGGGTTTGAGACCCACCCAGGCAACTTGGCGAGACCTTGACTCTACACTACATCAAAAATTAGCCAGGCGTGGTAGCATGCCTGTAGTTCTGGCTACTTGGAAGGCTGAGGCAGAAGGATCGCCGGAGTCTAGCAGGTCGAGGCTACGGTGGCCAGAGCGTGCCACTGCATTCCAGTTTGGGCGATGGAGTGAGACTCCAACTCAAAAAAATAAATAAATAACATAAATAAATACATTTTAAAATAAAAATTTTTTAAAAAGTAATGGAGCACCGGGCT
>NW_007253919.1:166445-171149 GCF_000164805.1 Carlito syrichta
AAAAAAAAAAAAAAAAAAAAAAAAGTCATGGAGCAACTTAAAGTTCTAACAAAAAAATTATTTCCAGTCTAGAATTAATTCTAAACAACCAATCAAGCTTGAAAGTAGCATAGTTGGCTGGGTGCAGTGGCTCAAGCCTGTAATCCCAGCACTTTGGGAAGCAGAGGCAAGAGCACCGCCTGAGCTCAGGGGTTTGAGGCCAGCCTGAACAATATGGCAAGACCTCGTCTCTACAATAAAACAAAAATTATCTGGACGTGGTAGCACACGCCTGTGGTTCCAGCTACTTGGAAGACTGAGGCAGAAGAATCACCTGAGCCCAGGTGAAGGAGGCTGTGGTGGTCAGGAGCATGCCACTGCACTCTAGCCTGGGCGACAGACTGAGATTCCAACTCAAAAAAATTTAAAGAATTAAAAAACAAAAAAAAAAGCAGCATAGTTACTTTTAGGAAAGAAAAAAAGAAAAAAGTTCCCGCCATGCATCCTTCCTCAAAAAGTTATGAGACAATTTAATCTCATTTTGTGAAACACTAAGAAAGACGTCAACATGGGATCTGGGCAACAGGGAATCCAATACAGAAGAGAGATAAGGGAACAGTCAGAATGGTGGTGATGATGGAAGCGCCTACATTTACAACTGGAGCAGGTCGGAAGGCAAAGATGGTCTTTACGGTCTTTCAGAAGGTGAAAGTGAAAACCTAATGAATCGAAATATTTTGGGAGATGACAGGCAACTCTGAAAGTTTAGAGTCAAATTAGTGGTAAGTACACAAACAGGTAAGCAACAAGAAAAGATGGCAATTATTAACGGCAGGGAAAACAAGTAGTGCAGGAAAAGCAATCAGTTCATAACACAGTTCGCTGAGAAAATGGCATTCACATTGTCATTAGAAAAAAGTGGACACTGAATACTGTTCTAACCAAAACTGGACGAAACACAATGGCAGGCTGGGAGTTGGGGAAGCCCTGAAGGTGGAACGAAAGGTGTATAGAAGGACAAAAGAGACCTGCCACCCAGGGGGTCCATCAACAGACAACAGAAATACCAAACTGAAAAAGGGACGAGGTTTCCTCTGGGGAGGACTGAAGAGGGATGAGGGGTGATGGAAACAGTTTTCAAACCGGGCCTTTTGGCAATTCTTGACTATATTTAAGGACATGCTCGCGTCACTGAGCCAAATGAGTACTCTGGCTGTCGGCACAAGACCAATGACCGCGGACGGAGCAAGACCAGGAAAGCCCACGAGGAAGCTGGAGAATCCCAGCAACGGCTAATGGTGGCCCCGGTGAAAGGTGACACTGATGACCAGGTAGGTGGTCAAGAAGTAATTTTCCACGTAGACACAACAGCACGTACTGACTGAACAGACTGCAAGATAGAGAATAAGGGTGGTTCCTGGGCTGGGGTGGTGTTTTGTTTTGCTCTTCGGTTTCGCCTTTCACCAGGAATCGTCTGGGTAGAGACACTTTTAACAAGATGGGTACGTCTGGGGAAGCAGCAGGATGGAGACGGGCAGGTGTGTTTGAGAAGATTCGTTTCGCTCCACTCCGCTTGAGATATTTATCCAAAGCAAGGATAAACGACTCTCACAGCAGTGTTGTGAGACTCAAGGAAAGTTCTGGGAGGAGGGCAATGGGCAGACGCAGCAGAGGCAAAGTGCAACACCGTGGGAACGTTCTAGCAATCGGAACTTTCTACCAACCAGGCAGAAAGTGGGCCGGGCGTGGTGGTGGCTCCCTCGGGCCAAGAGGAAGGAAACCTCGGCGCTCAGAGCGCCGTCCACAAGGTTCCCGAAGCAGCGACGTCGTCCGGGGACCAAGCGCCCGCGTCCCCAGAGGTAGGGCCGAGTTCACGTGCCCGTTCCCGCGCTCCCCCGGGAAGCGGTTGCACGGAATGTCCCCGCGCACACGGCGCGAGCCAGGGAGGCCAAGGATGCTGGGACCGAGGGCCGGGACGCTCGAGAACGGGCGCCGTGGGGACCCCCGGGCCACCGGGCCGACGCTCGCGGGGACCAGGCGCGCCTCACGTGAGGTGTGGGGCGGGGCGATCCACTTCTCGCCTCGGGCGGAATCGCTCACCCGACGGCACGTAGTCCTCGTCCTCCTCCGAGGTGGAGAAATCTTCGGAGTCGAATTCTTCCATGTTGCGGCCGCCCTGCGCCAGCCGACTCGCAGCACCACAGCAACGGCACCGAACGGCAAAGCGCTAAGGCGAGACCATAGAGCTAAGGCGTCGGCAGCTAGGGCGGCCCGACCGCGTCCTGCACATGCGCAGAGAGTGCTGCGTGGTCGAAATACGACACTTCCGGCCGGTGCCACTGGGTTTGACACTCCTGCGGCCCTTGTGGGGGCACAAACCGGACCGGAAGCGGTGCATGTTGGAACTTGTAGTCTTCGGCGCTACCTTCCCGCCTTGCTTTAGTAAGTATGCTTAAATAAAATCACATGCCCATGGAAATACAATTGACCTTCATTATTCATAGGCTCGTGTTTTCAAATTCACCTACTCTCTTAAATGTGTAACCCCGAACATCATAATCTGAGGACTTTCTGGGATTATTCCCGAGCATGCGCTGAAGGGGAAAACTGTGCTGAGGTGCCGGTTCTTAGCTGAGGTTAAGCAAGGCAGCAGCTCCGCCCGCATTTTTCTGCTTTTTGTTGACGATTTTGCTGCTAAAAATGGCCCCCAAGCGTCGAGCTGAAGTGCTGTCTTGTGTCCCTAAGCGCAAGAAGGCTGTGATGTGCCTTTTGGAGAAAATACGCGTGTTAGATAAGTTCCGTTCGGGCATGAGTTACAGTGCGGTCGGCCGGGAGCTCAATGTGAACGAATCCGGTACATCAAGAAAATGGAAAAGGAAATTCGCCGATCCGTGCGCGAGGCCGCTTCGGAAAGCGTCCAAGTAACCTCTATAGTGTGTGATGAAGCTGTGGAAACGATGGAAAAGCGTCTGCCTTTGTGGATTCACGAGATGACGAGCGAGAAAATAAACATAGTGGACAACATTGTTGTGAAACTGAAAGCCAAAGAAATTTATGGTCACGTTGCCCAGGGTCAGAGAAATGTTAAACCTTCTTGGCGAGTGCTGGCAGGCTCGCACGTTTCAAAAGGCAATACGGGGTGAAAAATGTTAACTCGGTGAGGCAAGTTCTGCAGAGCAGGAGGCTCCGGAAAAGTTTAAAAACTACTTGCTAAGTGTTATACAGGAAAAGAGTTATGTGGAGGAGCAGGTTTTCAATGCTGGTGAGACTGGCTTATTTTACTAGGATGTTGGCAAACGTACCTATGTAATGCAAATGGCCTCCAAACCCCCTGACTTGAAATCTTTCCAAGAACATGCAGTCTTGCTGTTGTGCGCCAATGCCAAGGGCGACTTTAAGTGCAAACCCCTAATGGTGTACAGAACCCAAAATCCACAATCACTTAAAGGGAAAACAGCGAACCATGTGCCAGTCCATTGGAGGTGGAACAAAAAAACGTGAATGAAGTCCGATTGGTTCCACAGCTGCTTCATCCCAAAAGTTGAACACTATCTCCAGAGCAGAAACCTTGCCTTCAAGGTTTTACTCATCTTGGACATTGCCATGAAGAAAATGCACACCCCCAATGCAGAAGTGCATTTTTGGCCCCCAAACAATACACCTCTCATCCAACCCCTCAATCAAGGCATAATAAAAGCTTTCAAGGCTCACTACACGAGAGAGCTTCACACCAAGGCCTGTGAGGTTCTCAAGGCCAACAAGGAAACCACCATGATGGACTACTGGAAGTCAATCACTATACACAGCGTTATTGATTATGTTGGCTCAGCCTGGGACAGCATCAAGCAGTCTACTATCAGTAACTGCTGGGGAAATATTTGACCTGACTGTGTGGAAAATCTTGAAGACTTTGAAGGTATTACAGAAAATACAAAGAACATTGTCAAAAACATGATGCATACCGCACTGCAGGTAAGTGTGATGACATGAAGGAAGAAGATGTGGAGGAAATTTTGGTAGAGAAGGCAGTAGAACCAACCAATGAAGACCTGAATGAGATGGCAAAACAAGGCGCTGGAACCAGAGATTATAAGGATGGTGATGAAAGTCGGCCTAGGGCTTCAAGAATGGTTCCCCTCATGGCAACCAAAATATCAGAATGGAATTTTGCCTTGGAAAAAAATTTTAACGACATAGAAGAGTGTGACCCCAAGTTTGATCGCAGCCTCAAATTTAAGTGCTTAACCTCCACTGCATTTGCCCCTTATACCAAGATGCTTAAAGATTTGAGGCAGAAAGCCAAGCAGACAAGGCTGACACAATTTTTCAAGCCAGTTTGGGAGGGAACATTGTCCACTCTACCAACTAGTGGCCAGGACCAGACTCCTAAGGTAGAACTGCCATTTGTCAACATGTCACACTCTTCCTCTTCTGCAGAATAAATTCCACCAAATCTCCTTTGGTTTTTATGGGACAAGCCAAGGTGAAGAGATTTAACCACACTGTGCACTTCCGCATCATATCCTGTAGCTCCATCAACCGTAAGATTTTAGTTAATGTTTTTATACAACTTTAAATGATCTATTGTTAATTTTTTTCACTTTATTTGTATTACTGTACTGTATGATATATGTGTATGGGCCGAGTGCAGTGGCTCACACCTGTAATCTCAGCCCTTTGGGAAACTTGCTTGAACCCAGGAGTTCAAGACCAACATGGGCAACA
>NW_007253919.1:171169-175373 GCF_000164805.1 Carlito syrichta
TAATGTGTGTGTGTCCAGCCATGGTGGTGCATGCCTGTAGTCTCAGCTACTTGGGAGGCTGAGATTGGAGGATCACTTGAGCCCAGGAGGTTGAGGCTGCAGTAAGCCCGGATCATGCCACGGCACTCCAGTTTGGGTGACAGAGTGAGACTCTGTCTCTTTGTCTTTCTCTATATATATTAATGTATACACAGTAGAATAAGTTTACAGAGAAACTTACAGTATGTCATACTATATTTACTGTGAGTACTGTATGTGTGCAATGTGTGTGCATGTATAACAGTGAAAAAGTAGGACAATCTCAGTATGCTTGAGTACATTACATCAAAATGCTGTCATTGAAATTTTATTGTTAATACTACAGATTATTTCAAAGAAATTTAAATTAAATGTCTTTAAATAGAAACACACAGAAATCAAGGTTACATATTGGTCAGCTGACAAAAATGTTGTGACCAGATGCGGACAGGAGCCTAGCCTTTTATGTCTCTCAGGAGCAATGGTTCAATACTTGCTAATTCAGTGTTCTGGACAACTTTAGAGACATAACTACTGTGAATAAAGAGAATTGACTATATTCCAGAATGCACACTTGATCCACACAAACCTTCCCTTCAAGTTAAATGTGGAAGCACAACCATATATAATCTTTATCTTTTTTTCACATTAAGACATTTTGATTATAATTGATTATAATTAATTATAATTAATGAGAGGCAATAATCAGAAGCAAATTCAGATGAAACATCAATGATTATCATGCTATTTGTTTATGTTATGTACAGATGTGAGGAAGTTTTTCAGCTGAAAACTGCTCCTCATTGATACTCTGGACTAGACTGGGACTGTGTCACCCAGTCAAGTTATCTAAATCAAGGAATAGATGAGACATATTTGTAATTAAGAGGACATAACAGTGGCTCTATATCAGCAAACTTTTAAAAACAGTCTTAGGGGCTGGGCACGGTGGCTCAAGCCTGTAATCCCAGCACTTTGGTAGCACTTTGAGAGGCCAAGGCGAGAGGATTGACATGAAGGAAGACCAGGGCTTTGAGACCAGCCTGGGCAACTTGATGAGACCTTGTCTCTATGATAAATCAAAAAATTAGCTGGGCGTGGTGGCTCATGTCTGTAGTTCCAGCTACTTGGAAGGCTGAGGAGGAAGGATCACATGAGCCTAGCAGGTTGAGGCAGTAGTGGCTGTATGCATACCGCTGTACTCCAGTCTGGGTGAGAGTGAGACTTGAACACAAAACAAAAACAAAAACAAAACAGCCTTAGGCCAGGCATGGTGACTCACACCTGTAATCCCAGTACTTTGAGAGGCTAAGGTGGGGGGGGAGGTGCGTAAGCCCAGGAGTTCAAGACCAGCCTAGCCAACATAGACCTCTTCTCTACGAAAAATCAAGAAATTAGCAGGATGTAGTAGCACACATCTGTAGCCCTTGCTACTTGGCAGGCTGAGACAGAAGGATTGTCTGGCTACAGTGAGTCGAGATTGTGCCACTGGACTCCAGCCTGGGTTACAGAGTGAGACTCTGACCCTCCTTCTCCTCAGAAAAACAGCCTTATTGAGATACAATTCACACACCATACAACTTACCTGTCTAAAGTGCACAATTACAATGAAGCAGTTTTTGGTATATTTAAACTTGTGCAGTCATCACCAAATCAATTTTAGAACATTTTCATCACCCCAAAAAGAAACCATTTACCCATTAACACTCATTCTCCATTTCCTTCCAGTCACCAGCCTCTATAGATTTGCCTATTTGAGACATTATTTCATGTAAATGGAATCATACAATATGTGGTCTTTTGTGACTGGCTTCTGTCACTTAGCATGACATTTTCAAAGTTCATTTCTCTTAGACATGTCCTAGAAGTGGGATTGCGTGATAATTTTTTTTAACCTTTTGAGACATTTCCAAACTGTTTTCTTTTTTTTTTTTTAAGTGAGAAAGCAGGATCTACTGAGAGGACAGAAAAGCTCCCACAGCAGGAGGGGGCCAGAGGAGGTTGCCCCGCCAAACTGTTTTCCAAAGCAGTTGCACCATCTTATATTCTCACCAGTTGCGTATGAGGGTTCCAATCTCTCCACTCCCTTGCCAACACCCTTTTTCATTCTAGCTATCCTGGTAATTAAATTTTATGGAGTGAATTTATGAGTTTTAGGAAGTGGCATCTCATTGTAGTTGTGATTGGCATTTCCCTGATGACTGAGGAAGTTTAAGCATATTTTCATGTCCTAGTTGGCTATTATATAGATCCATTTTAAAATTGGGTTGTCTTCTTGTTGGTTTTTAGGTTCTTTATATATTCTGGATACCAGTCCTTTGTGAAAGTTGACTTGAACGTATTTCCTGATATTTTGTGAGGTATCTTTGCACTTTCTTAAAGGCATCCTTTGAAGCATGTTTGTAATTTTGATGACGTCTAGCTTATCTATTTTTGTCTCATCATTTGTGCTTTGGGGGTTGTATCTAAGAAGGTTTTGCCTAAGCCAAGATCACCAAATGTACTCCTGTTTTTTCCTAAGAGTTTCAGTTCTTACATTTAGGCTTATGATCCACTTAAGCAGACTTTTCTTATGGGAGAGTAATTTCTTTAAAAGACGTGAAATTTGGACCCAGTAATTGAGAACCTACCATTCTTGGCCTCATTTTGCATGGACAGCGTAAGCAGAGCCTGCAGTGACAAGCTGGGATGGAGCTTTCTGCCCTATCACTGGGGGAGGCTGGGGAAAGAATCTGTTGGCGTTCTCCAACAGACCATCCCAACCAGCATCCTGCCATTTTTCCTAGCACTCCATTCAACTGTTCAGATTCATAACTAAAGGTTCAGGCCTCTTTAAGGGTAACCAGAGTGGAAACTATTTTCTTTTCTTTTTCTTTTTTTTTATGTTGGAGTCTCACTTCGTCACCCAGGCTGGTTGCAGTGGCACACTCACAGACACCCCAGCGTCGACCTGCTGGGCTCCGGCGATCCTTCTGCCTCAGCCTTCCAAGTAGCCAGAACTACAGGCACGCACTACCACGCCCGGCTAATTTTTGATTTATTGTAGAGACAGTGGAGGCTCAGGCAGTCCACTCACTTTGGTCTCCCAAAGTGCTGGGATTACAGGCTGAGCCACCGAGCCCGGCTGGAACTATTTTCTGATAGTTGACATTTTAAAAAATGGTGGTTAGCAGGCCAAATCCAGCTTAAAACCATGTATTTGACCTAAAAGTGTTTTATGCACATTTAAATTAGTTGCCAGCACTTGAACATGGAGAGATTTCAAATAGTAATCTAGATTTCCAGTTTCCCTTGAAAAACTGGAAAATTTGGCAACATTGGACTCATAATCCCACAAAGCAGAAACAGGCTGATGCCAGCAAGACTGGGCTCTCTAGCTGGCCACAATAGTAATCCCTAACAATTCCTGGTTCATGATTATTTTGTCTCAGTAGTAATTCAGGGGATACTCCCTTTCAGCCCCTTATCTTACAAAGTCTCTTTCCACTGTCCAATGTTGTGTTATCACTTTTTTCTAAACCGAAGAGTTCCTCCCCTGTTGTGCTCCAGGTAGGTATATAGTATATAGTCTTAGGGCTTCTGACTGAACTCTGCATGTATCCTTCTGGGGTGCTAGAAATGTTTCTCTTGAACTGAGTGTTAATTTGCCACATAAGTATACATACATACAGATTCATTAAGCTATAAATTTGAGATTTGTGCACTTCATGTTAAACTTCAATCTTAACAAATTACAAAGAATGGGTGGGCAGTCTCTTGCCAGACATTCATATGTCTGTAGTGCCTGGAACGGCAACCGTGATTGTGACCATGAGGTTAACTGCCCAAATTAGACAACCCAATTTGTTGAAAACAGCAGAACAGAGATTTATGGGTCACCAAGGATATTAACCAAACTTGAAGCTTCTCTTCAATGGGCACGTACTACTCAAATAATAAATTTTTCACACACTACATCAGTATTTACCCATCCCTGTATAGAATCATACAAAAGCTCTTGATATGGCAAAGTAGTTAATAAGAGTCAAATTCACATTTAAGGAGTTAAATCACATCTTTGAGCAAGAATTTTACCACAAATCAGTAAGAAGTTGAACATAAAACTAGTAGTTAAACATGTTAAATACTGTTATTTTATTTTTTGAGTTGGAGTCTCACTCTGTCGCCCAGACTGGAGTGCAGTGGC
>NW_007253919.1:175446-188561 GCF_000164805.1 Carlito syrichta
TTCCAAGTAGCCTGAATTACAGGCATGCGTTACCACGCCCGGCTGATTTTTTTGATTTATTGTAGAGATGAGGTCTTGCTGCCCAGGCGGGTCTCGAACCCGCAGGCTCAGGCAATCCACTCACCTCAGCCTCCCAAAGGCGCGGGATTACACGCTGAGCCGCCACTGCACTCCAGTCTGAGTGACAGAGTGAGACTCCAACTCAATAAAATAAAAAGCAAAAACTAGCCAGGCGTGGTGGCTCACGCCTGTGATCCCAGCATTTTGGGTGGTGGAGGTGAGAGGATTACCTGACCTCAGGGGTTCAAGACCAGCCTGAGCAACATGGCGAGACCTCTTCTCTGCAATAAGTCAAAAAATCAGCTGGGCATGGTGGCACATGCCTGGGGTTCCAGCATGTTAAGGCTGCAGTGGTCATGAGCATGCCACTGCACTCCAGCCTGGGTGACAGAGTGAAACTCCAACTCAAAAAAAAGCAAAAACTAGCTGGGCATAATGGCTCAAGTCTGTGATCCCAAAACTTTGGGAGGCTGAGGTGGAAGAATGGCTTGAGCCCAGGCAAGACCAGTGTGGGCAACATAATAAGACCTCGCCTCTACAAAAAAAATAAAAAAATTAGTCAGGCATGGTGGTGCACACCTGTTATCCCAGCTACCCAGGAGGCTGGGGTGGGAGGAAGACCTGAGCCCAGGAGGTCGAGCCAATGGTGAGCCATGATCATGCCACTGCACTCCAACCTGGGTGACAGAGTGAGACTATGACTCAAAAACAAAAAAATACTGAGGTCAGACAACTTTATTACAAAAGATTAAACTCATTGGTCACTGAAAAAGACAAAACTCCAACTCACAGAATTGAAAGTAATTTTTTATTGATAAACATTTACACTGGAATTAGAAATGTCAGTAGAAAAATAAGATTTAAATAATTTCCTATTGTACAAAGATTTGATCATTTTGACTGTAGCTGTTAGTGGAATAACCTAATATAAAAGGTAAACTGATTTTAGTCACAACCAACCTTACAGAGTGCACAAAAAATAAATGCAAGTACACAAAACTTTCTGTGTGTGGATCGTATGGATCACTAATGGCACCAGGGCTTCACATTCCAGGAAATGGTTACTTAGGAAAGGTTGGTATGTGCTGCAGTGTAATAAGAATTTAATTAACCAGAGCAATCAGAAGGAACACTGGAATCAAAAGCCAACATACAATTTAAAAACTGAAAAATAACATGAGGAATGCTTCAAAGGTAATTAATGAACCTTTTCTCAACAGTTTAAACATTTTGTAATAAGTAGTATCTTATGGCAGAAAAATAATAGCACAGAGAGACATCTTTCTCTTGTAATAGTCATTATGTACTTGTACACGAGTTTAAGTGTTCATGAAATACTTTCACTCCCAACCTCACGTTAAAGAATCAAGAAATCAGTTTTTATCTTAAATGGTTGGGGGCTGCCTCAAACCCTCCACCCCCAAAAAAGGGAAGGGTGGGAGCACAGCTGGGGGAGGGGTAGTTGCATGCTTCTGAGACAATCAGTCATTGGCAACAATTCTCAGAACTACATAAGGTGAAATATAATGTTCAACACAGCTCCCAATATTTTTCCATCTGAGCAGCCACCCCCAAATAATTCTATATTTGAGACCAAAAAAAAAATCTAAGTGGAATATACATTATGATTCAAATAACTTCTTTCTGAAAACATTTCAAGTTACACAGCTCAATCTATATGAAGTCTACCTACATTTATTCACAGGAGAATGCTTCACATACCGGGATAGATAGAACTTTCAATAATTTGAAGATACCTTTTACATTTAAAATTTCTAAAAAGAGTAGATAATCAAAATATATGGAACAAGAAATAGAAACAAAGACATCTTTCAAATGCCTTAATTTTGTCTTGGCTCCAAAGAAAAATTATCTAACGTTTTAATCATGGATCAGTATTTCAAAAATTAGTCTAAGGGGTGGGGCCCAGCAACTATTGGCCCACGTGTTTAGTTTATAAAACCATATCCCCAAGGCCAGGCATGGTGGCTCACGCCTATAATCCTAGCACTTTGGGAGGTCGAGGTGAGCGAATTGCCTGAGCCTGCAGGTTCGAGACCAGCCTGGGCAATTTGGCAAGACCTCATCTCTACAATAAATCAAAAAATTAGCTGCGCATGGTGGCACGTGCTTGTAGTTCCAGCTACTTGGAAGGCTGAGGCAGAAGGATTGTCTGAGCCCAGCAGGTTGAGGCTGTGGTAGCCGGGAGCATGCCACTGCCCCCTGGGTAACAGAGTGAGACTCCAACTAAAATAATAATAATAATAATAATAATATATATCTCCAGAGTGTTTTAGGTGAGAACTCTAATACTGAAGCATCCTTCAATAGAGGTGACCAAAATCATTTTTTCATAATAAGAGAGATACCTCCAAATTTCATAAACTGAAAGGATACTTTGTAAAATCACAGCTCCTTGGACTGACTGAAAAGCTAGAATCAATTTTTTTTTTTTTTTGAGTTGGAGTCTCACTCTGTTGCTCAGGCTGGAGTGCAGAGGCATGCTTATGGCCACCACAGCCTCGACCTGCTAGGCTCAGGTGATCCTTCCGCCTCAATCTTCCAAGTAGCTGAAACTACAGGCATGCGCCACCATGCCTGGCTAATTTTTTTATTTATTGTAGAGATGAGGTCTTGCCAAGTTGCCCAGGCTGATCTTCAACCCATGAGCTCAAGCAATCCTCTCACCCTGGCCTCCCAAAGTGCTAGGTTTATATGAATGAGTCAACACATCCGGCCTTAGGATCAATTTTTTGCCTAAGTACACATCACTATTATTTTGATAGGTGGTCTAATTAGTCAAAAGAAAATAAATGTCTAATTAATTTTGTGATCTCTGTGTAGTTTTTCCTATGACTTTTCCTGGCAAATTGGTCCCCTTGGCTATTTTTTCTTTTTTTTTTTGAGTTGGAGGACTCTCTGTCACCCAGGCTGGAGTGCAGTGGCACGCTCATGGTCACTGCAGCCTCAACCTGCTAGGCTCAGGTGATCCTTCCATCTCAGCATTCCAAGTAGCTAGAACTACAGGCACACGCCACCACGCCTGGCTATTTTTTTTTTTTTAAACTTATTGCAGAGATGAAGTTTCACCAAGTTGCCCAGGCTGGTCTGGAACCCATGGGCTCAGGCAATCCTCTCACCTCACCCTTGCAAAGTGTTGGGATTACAGGCATGAGTCACCATACCTGGCTTCTTAGCTATTTTTAATCAGAAGCCAGAGTGTATACTGCTTTAAATAGAATAAATACGTTCATGTGCACATGACCTTATGAATTGTTAGCCTTAATTTCACAATAAAACTTTTCTTTAAAAATGTCAGACTTGGCCGGGCTCGGTGGCTCAGCCTGTAATCCCGTGCTTTGGGAGGCCGAGATGAGTGAATTGCCTGAGCCTGCGGGTTTGAGACCCACCTGGGCAACTTGACGAGACCTCATCTCTACAATAAATCAAAAAAATTAACCAGGAGTGGTAGCACGCGCCTGTAGTTCCATCTACTTGGAAGGCTGAGGCGGAAGGATTGGCAGAGCCCAGCAGGTTGAGGCTGCAGTGGCCGGGACTTAATTTCCAGAAAGTATTTTGAAAACAGGTAACAAAAACAACCACATAGATTGTATTCCATATAAAACAGTTTAGGTGGTATGGATCAAATCAGATACCTAATTTTTGCCATCTTTTCCCTTTTGAAGTTCACAGTTTTTAGGCCTTTTAATGAAAAAGAAAGGCAAGAGAATAAAAATTAAAATAGCTAAAATTAAATTTTAAAAATGCTTGATATATAAATCTCTGTAAGGATATAAATTCTTTTGAATTAAAATGTAAAGGGGAGAGTGAGTACATATCTGAAAATGAAACTTCAGGCACTTTCTAGAAGTTGATACCCAATACTGTAAAAGTGAGCTGAAGAGCCACTACTAGGTAAACACATTAAGAAATCAATAACCACTAATTCAAGTTTAAGGTGCACTTCAACAATTTATCAAGGGTCATTTATAAATCAGAGTCACTAAGAAAAACTAAGACAGAATGTTTAAACAATCTTATTTGTGTCTCAATTTTCAAAGAGTGGCCTAACCAATCTGGCTTAAAATGTCCAATTCAAGCTATTTAGCAGGGTATGGTTTGTATGTTTCCAATTCAACTAAATAAAATTAATATAATTAAAAGTGATATGAAAAAGGTGATACAAAGAATATTTTTAAAAAGTCTAATTAGCCAGCTTATTTTGATAAAATGTACAAAATAACAAATTCACATTTAAAAAATATATTAAATAATCAGAGGTCAAGACAGTTATCTAGAAAATTTCACATTATTCAGTGTTATTTACTTTTTTTTTAAATAGAGCAATGCCACTACTTGAGTTATACTTCAACTTTTTTTTCCTGTCTTATTTCACCAAATTTGTTTTCAAAGCTACACGTAACCAAAACCTACTTGGCACTTACTGTCATTAAGATATAGCAAAAGAAGAATTTGCCATATTTTAATCAAGATGAGACCAACTAAGATTTTAATACAGCATACTCTGCTCATCTAAAATACACCAGTATCTCTCATAGTTTCTTTGAAATATGTGGCACTGCATTATGTCACAATTCTGTACATTTCAGTGCAAGGGACGCCAACCCAAAGGCATTGTTAACTTGGTGTGGGTAAAGGTGCACACGTAAAACTGCTTAAATTAAATATCCACAAAAAAGAAAGCCAAGAAACTTGTTTTGTTTTGGTTGAAAATGATAGGAGTTCAAAAATCTTCAATTCCAGGAGCTTCAAACTGAAGAAAGAGCTAAAGAGCTGAGATATTGTCTTCACATTCTTATTCATCCAAGCTGCTTCCATTTGAAGAACTAAGAAAACATTGTACTCCATAACATACTCTTTTTGAGGATTCTATAAAACTTGGGTTCAACATCTCAACATAGGGGTTTACGCTATAGTGTAGCTAAAATCCGTAAAAAGGAGACCACCACAACACAAAATGTCTGTCCAGTGCCCAAGGTGAGAGCTTCAAATGGTATCATCTCCTTCCCTGCTGCTCGGTAAACTCCAGCAATAGCTGCACCTGATTGAAATTTCAAAAAAAAAAGAAAAGAAAAGAAAAGAAAAAGAAACAACAAAAAAGTTAAAAAATCATGAAAATACAGCACTTAATGTCCCAGGTTTTTTACATCAAAATTTAAACATTTCAGAAATGTTTGGCTTTCCCTATTCTTTCTGTTGACTATTCTAGATTTTAAATATGCATTATATAGTTTGCAGATAACTGATAATGTACTTTTAGATATTGACTCCTTAACACTCAGAGTCTCCTGGAGTCACTGAATACAATAATCTGGAAGTAATAATTAAAATCACAAAGATGGCAATTCCCACATTAGCCCCATGCCTAGCATTGAACAGGTATCTAATTCTTTAGTGGCAACAAATGACAAAGAATCTTTTGAATTAGGCTGAGAAAGAAATTTTTCACAGCTTCTATTAAACTGAGTTCCCTTCAAGAAATGGATGGAGGAGGGAGTAGAAGGGTGGGAAAAGGAAGAGAGGAGAACTCTAGCCATAAAGTTGTTATTAAGTCAAAGGGCAGGAAAGGAGAGATAATCAAGGATTCCTTTCTCTTTCCCAGGTCATTGACTGTTTTTATTATGTTAGTTGCTATAACTGCCTAAAACTTGAGAAAACAAAACTAAAACTCCTGTATCTACCCAGACACCCATCTGTGTTGCTACGAGGACTCAGCATTGTACCAAGAAAGTCAACATTTCATTAGTTTAAAAATAATAATTCCAGATTTCCCAGATGACCCTTCCTGCTAAATACTCCAAACAAAATTCTCTTTGGTCACAGAGTAATCGTTCATTTAAGTATTTATTTATAGAATACTTCTCTGTTTATAAGATGTGATCCCCATTCTCAAGGTTCTCAGAATCTAGCTAGTGACCAAGATAAAACCAGATTTTTCAGTAATGCAAAGTAATACTTAAAAGAGTCTCAATCACATGTCTACACATTTTATAAATGTGATATGAAGGTATATTAACATATTTTAACAAGAAGAAAAAACAATATTAACCAAAGTTTGGTTGCCTTAAACATCTGTCATTTGAAATGCCCACCTCTAAGCATACGTTCTGTATTACTAAGATCCGAGAGGCATATGTTTCATTGGGTCCCTACCTAGTTTAGCTACACAAAGAGTGAGCTGGGTAGAAAGAAGCTTAAAGAACTTGAACTAGACTCTAAAGTGGGATTTGGACAATGAAGAAGAAAAGAAAGGAAAAAGTGTATCCAACCAAGAAGCAAAATGGGAAGGGAACAGACTATTAATAGAGCCTTAAAAATGGAAATGAACATAACATTTATTGCACAATACATGTCAGGTATTATGGTAAGTACTTTATATGTACATTATCTCATTTAAGCATCCTGCAAGGGTATGAGGTGGGTAGTATTAGCCCCATTTTATTGAAGAACAAATTGAGACAGGCCATAGGGGGCCAGTAACCCAATGCAGAAACTGGAACAGACGGTCTCTAAAGTAACAGTTAGGACACAGTTAGAACACAGAGAAACTAGGCCACTTTCTCTCAAAACAAATTCAAGTCAAAGAGACAGAGGAAGATTTCTGCTTGAAGTTCAACCTTTAAATTCACAGTGAAAAAAAAGTTACAAGCCGGGCGCAGTGGCTCACACTTGTAATCCCAGCACTTTGGGAGGCTGAGGTGAGAGGAATGTCTGAGCCCAACCTGGGCAACTCGGTGAGACCTCTTCTCTACAATTAAAAAAAAAAAAAAAGTTAGGTGGGTGTGGTGGCGGGCGCCTGTAGTTCCAGCTCCATGGAAGGCCGAGGCAGAAGGATCACCTGAGCCCGGTAGGTCAAGGCTATGGTGGCCATAAACATGCTACTGCACTCCAGCCTGGGAGTCAGAGTGAGATTCTGACTAAAAAAAAGAAAAGCCAGGTGGCTCAAGCCTATAATCCCAGCACTTTGGGAGGCAGAGGTAAGAGGATTGCCTGAGCCCATGGGTTCAAGACCAGCCTGAGTAACTTGGCAAGGCCTCATCTCTACAATTAAAAAAAAAAAAAAATTAGCAGGGCGTGATGGCACATGCCTGTAGTTCCAGTTACTTGAAAGGCTGAGGCAGAAAGATCACCTGAGCCCAGCAGGTCAAGGCTGCAGTGGCTATGACCGTGCCACTGCACTCTAGCCTGGGCAACAGAGTGAGACTCTGACTCAAAAAAAAAAGAAAAAAGATACAAATTAGTAGGACTATTACATTTCATATTATAAAAATGTATTTATGTTTACATGACACATTAAAAAAAATGTCCACATACCAGGATGCAAACTGTGGTTACTACCTGGGTATGAAAAATGAAGGATTTTTAATTTTCTTTGCTACTGATCATTTTTAATTTACATAAAACATACATGTTTATATTTAAGCATGAGCTTAAAAATGATTTAAACATATTTCTGTAATAGAATTCATTTCTGTAATAGCATTCTGTGGTGTGAGCAAAAGCCAAAACAAACAAAAAAATCCAATCAAACCAGGTTATAAAAATAATTTATAAAAACATGTTATTCTAATTCTTACTCAGACAGGAAAAGAATAATCAGAACACAAATCAGTACTTTTTTTTTTCTGAGTTGGAGTCTCACTCTGTCACCCAGGCTAGAGTACAGTGGCACACTCACGGCCACCGCAGCCTCGACCTGCTGGGCTCTGGCGATCCTTCTGCCTCAGCCTTCCAAGTAGCTGGAATTACAGGCACGCACCACCGTGCCCGGCTAATTTTTTAATTTACTGTAGAGATGAGGTCTCACCAAGTTGCCCAGGCTGATCTTGAACCCATGAGCTCAGGTAATCCTCTCACCTTAGCTTCCCAAAGTGCTGGGATTCTAAGCGTGAGCCACCAAGCCCAGCAGTCAGGTACTTTTTAAAGCAAGAATTCTTGTCATAAGAACTAGTCTTCTATCCTTGAGGTAACCACACCCACATGAGTGGAAGTAATTCATCAACCATCCTGCAGGCCACTTGCAGATCAAGTCATAGCTGATCGGAAAGTAGTGGCTTCCGAAAAGACAAATATTTTCCCTTTGCCAGTGGCCTTTCTCACAAGACGGATCTCACAAAGCTTAACATGGCTTTCTCAACCCACTGAGAAAATCTGACTCAGGAAGTCAAAGATAAATAATGGGGGTGGTTGAAGACAAGAAAAAAAAATCAATACATTAAACACAGCACTCGTGCTAAAAAGCCACTCTTTTTCTTCATCTCATGCAGATATGTTTTTTCTAAAATGGGTTCTGAATTTAGCTGACTAGTAGTATATTAAACGTTTTTGACTGGTATTTTAATGTCTAACATACTTGTTAAGATTCCAGCAGTAATTGGTCCCACGATGCCCATCAACAGGATGCTTACAGACATGAACCTACCATATTTGTGATGTCTGAGGGTGAAGAGGGCCAGTAATCCAGCAGGGACATGAAAGAAGAGAGAAGATACCAGTGCCCACAGGAACACACCATACCACATCTCTACAAGGGAAGACAAAGAAAGGTTGTGAATCACTGCCTTTTCCAGTGCACTCACTGCAGGAGGTATACATCACAACCTGGTGATTTCTTTTTCAACACTCTTTAGTTGTAATGTAGGTTCATAGGTCAAATATCCAAATATTATTGATTTTAGAGGATTCAACAAACTACCTTCAAAAGGCCACCATCTGTATTTATACATAGAGACTTACTTGAACCCATTCATAAGACTTTTTTACATAGACTTATTTGAACCCATGCCCATTCATTTAAGTATTCTTTTTCTCTTTTTTTTTTTTTTTTTTTGAGTTGGAGTCTCAATCTGTTGCCCAGGCCGGAGTGCAGTGGCATACCCATAGCCACCACAGCCTGGACTTGCTGGGCTCAGGTGATCCTCCCACCTCAGCCTTCCAAGTAGCTGGGACTACAGGCACGTGCCACCATGCTCAGCTAATTTTTTTTTATATATTGTAGAGACAAGGTCTTGCAAGTTGCCAGGCTGGTCTCAGACCCATGTGCTCAGGCAATCCTCTTGTCTTTGCCTCCCAAAGTGCTGGAATTACAGGCTTGAACAATGGCACCCAGCTCATTTAAGTATTCTCTGTGTCTGCTTTCCAGCTATAGGAAAAGGAAAAAGCTGCTAACAGAGACACAGACCACATGGCCTGTAAAGCCTAAAATATTTACTATCTGGCCCTTCACAGCAAAAGTTGGCCAATTCTTGACAAGCTACCTGTACTCTCAAACTGAAAAAATTGTTCACACAGATCTCAAAATTGACCTAAATAAAATTTCCCTGCCATAAAAAGCACAAGCGTAAGTACCAACTAATAGGGTACTATGCAATTAATACCTGGTGATCTTTTCTTTTTGATTATTCAGTCTTCTAAAATGGAAAGCTATACAATTGTATTCAACATTTTAAAAACAATGCAGTAAACATCAAGCCATCACCTCCTATTAGGATATCAAAGATCTTTAGGATGTGAAATAAGTACTAGAAAATACAAATGTTTGGCTTGAAGACAAAGGCAGGTAAACAACAGAACAGGTTAGAAGATCAGGCTCCAGCCGGGGTCGGTGGCTCAGCCTGTAATCCCGCGCCTTTGGGAGGCTGAGGTGGGTGGATTGCCTGTGCCCGCGGGTTCGAGACCCGCCTGGGCAGCGAGACCTCATCTCTACAATAAATCAAAAAAATCAGCCGGGCGTGGTAGCGCATGCCTGTAATTTCAGCTACTTGGAAGGCTGAGGCGGAAGGATCACCGGAGCCCAGCAGGTTGAGGAGCCCAGCAGGTTGAGGCTGCGGTGGCCGGAAGTGGCCACTGCACTCCAGTCTGGGCGACAGAGTGAGACTCCAACTCAAAAAAAAAAAAAAAGATCAGGCTCCTACAGAAACTCTAGTCACTGTTAAAGTATCTGTAATTCAGGCAACATTAAGATATTTCATTGTCAACTATGTGTAAAAAACTATACATGAGGCACCCTGGAAAACAGAAAGAAAACAATACCATCCTGCTCCCATGTGACTTTAAAATTTGGTAAATGGTAGACATAGTATTTTTCCCTACTGAACCTAAAGCAAGAATTTGGAATCCTCAAGATAGCGCCCTAGTTACCCACATGGAGGGACTGAAAGTGACACATTAGATAAAACCCATTGTCATGTTTAGCTAGAAGCAGGTAAGTAGCCAGTGATTTTAGACATTAGCCAACAGCTTAGCCCAGTAGGGTTTCTTGACCAAAGTCCTATTGACATCTGGACTAGATAACTTTTTGTTGTGGAGGCTGTACTGCATTGTAGGATGTGAAGAGGCATCCCTGGCCTGTAGTTTACCCTCCCCAGTAGCGCCACCAAAAGTATCTCCAGACATTGTCAGATGTACCTGGGGGCTAGGAGGGAAGAACCCTGATTAAAATCCACTGGCTAGACTAAAGTGGAGAAGGGTTATAGAGCAATGGCAGTTGAAGCTACTAAGATCGATGGGATCACGTTATGGAGGGCTTTGACATCAGAGAAAGGACTTCAACACAAAAGCTCTGGAAGTACCTACAAGGTTTTTTGGGTTTTTTTGTTTTTTTGAGTTGGAGTCTCACTCCGTCACCCAGGCTGGAGTGCAGTGGCACACTCACGGCCACCCCAGTATCAACCTGCTGGGTTCTGATGATCCTTCCACCTCAGCCTTCCAAGTAGCCAGAACTAAAGGTGCACACTACAATGCCCAGCTGATTTTTGATTTATTGTAGAGATGAGGTCTCACCAAGTTGCCCGGGCTGGTCTCAAACCTGCGGGCTCAGATAATCCACTCGCCTCGGCCTCCCAAAGTGCTGGGATTACAGGCTGGCCGCTTACAAGGCTTTAAGCAGTAAAGGGTAGTCAGGACATTATTCAATAGGCCCTACCCAACACTCAGGAGGAATACAACCACCTTTTTACAGGGTAATTTGGAAGTCAAATGTGTATACTCTTTGCTGTAGCCATTTTACTTCCAGTAATACATCCTACAGGAATACATACATAGGCAAGGCCAGAGGTGACAAGAGAATCCCTGCAGCATTTTCTATAATGGCAAAAATTGGAAGCCAACAACTTGGCTACCACTGTAAGACCTGTAAGCACTTTGAAGGCACACACATAAGGGAACATTACCTAGTCTCATCAAAACATGAGAAAGATGTATACATAGTAATAGGGCAAGAGGTCCAAGTCACACTGTGAAGTAACAGAAGCAAGTTGTAGAATAGTACGTAAAATAAGATCCTGGTTTTGAGAAAACAAAATAAACCTGTGTGTTTCGTACTCAGAGAAATAAACCTGCTTGTTTGTACTCAGAGAAAGGTCTGGAAATGTTTATTCATTCAATACATACTTATTTTGCACACAGCTGCTTTTCTAAGTGCTTTACAAATACTATCTCAGTTAATCCTCAAAACAACACTGAAGCCAGGCATGGTGGCTCATGCCCATAATCTCACCACATTGAGAGGTCAAGGTGGGAGGATTGCTTGAGCCCAGGAGTTCGAGACCAGTCTGGGCAACAAAGCAAGACCTCATCTCTACAAAAAAAAAAATTAGCCGGCTGTGGTGCACATCTGTAGTCCCAGCTTCTCAGGAGGCTGAGGCAGAAGGGTTGCCTAAATCCAAGAGGTCAAGACTGTGGCTAGCCATGATCATGCCATTGCATTCCAGCCTGGGCAACAGTGAGACCTTGGCTCAAAAAAAAAAACCAAACAACAATGAAGCTCATATTATTAGTATCCCTGATGAGACTCAGAAGCAGAGGGAGGTTAAGAAACTTGTTCGAGCCCACACAGCTGGCTAGAGGCAAAGCCCTTGACAGCTACATCCTCATCTGTGCCAGTTCTCAGTGTATATTGTTATAAAAAGTTGTTATTTCTGGTAAGTGGGGTCAATGATAAATCATTTTATACTTTGTTGAAAAAAAGCTTTGTTTTAAAAAGAACTGCTCAAGAAGACTGAGCTAATTGAGATGAATAATTAAAAAGAGACCAAGTTGGGCTCGGTGGCTTAGCCTGTAATCTTGTGCCTTTGGGAAGATGAGGTGAGTGGATTGCCTGAGCCCGTGGGTTCGAGACCCGCCTGGACAACTTGGCGAGACCTCATCTCTACAATAAAATCAAAATGAGCCGGGCGTGGTAGTGTGCGCCTGTAGTTCCAGCTACTTGGAAGGCTGAGGTGGAAGGATCGCCGGAGCCCAGCAGGTCCGGGAGCGGCCACTGCACTCCAGTCTGGGTGACAGAGTGAGACTCCAACTCAAAAAAAAAAAAAAAAAAAAAAAGAGACCAAGCAGGATGGCTGGGTGTGGTGGTTCACACATGTAATCTCTGTACTTTGGGAGGCTGTGTTGGGAGAACTGCTTGAGCCAGAATTCGAGACCAGCCTGAGCAACATAGTGAGACCCTGTTTCTATTTAAAGAAAAAGAGAGAGGGAGGGAGGGAGGGAGAAGACCAATCGGGGCCTCAATGTAGGAGACTAAAAGAAGTGGGGGTGGATTGCCTGAGCCCGTGGGTTCGAGACCCACCTGGGCAGGCGAGACCTCATCTCTGCAATAAATCAAAAAATTAGCCAGGCATGGTAGCGCATGCCTGTAGTTCCAGCTACTCGGAAGGCTGAGGCGGAAGGATAGCCAGAGCCCAGCAGGTCAAGGCTGCGTTGGCGGAGAGCGGCCACTGCACTCCAGTCTGGGCGACAAAGTGAGACTCCAACTCAAAAAAAAAAAAAAAAAGAAGTGGGGTGGTGAGGAGCTTTTCCGTAAGCTGTGTTGTAAATATACAATGTAAATGTGTTTTTTTCCTCAGATTAAATAAAAAAAAACGATTTTATGAAAGTTTTTAATCTGTTTACACAGGCTTCTTTTTTTTTTTGAGTTGGAGTCTCACTCTGTCGCCCAGACTGGAGTGCAGTGGCCGCTCCCGGCCACCGCAGCCTCGACCTGCTGGGCTCCGGCGATCCTTCCACCTCAGCCTTCCACGTAGCTGGAATTACAGGCA
>NW_007253919.1:188581-192170 GCF_000164805.1 Carlito syrichta
GATAGGATTTTAACCACTCAAGCTTAGTGACATGCATACTTCTTCATATGTTGCATGTTCAAAAAATGACTGATAAAGCCTTTCCTGGGATGGAGACCGTAGCATTATGTTGAAGCAAGGATTACAACTGGACACCCTCTAGTCCTTGTGCGCATGTGGGAGAGGGGCAGGCAGGAGGCTATCATTCAAAGCAAAATTTATGGTGAAACACTGTTCATCTTTTTTTTTGAGTTGGAGTCTCAATCTGTCGCCCAGACCGGAGTGCAGTGGCCGCTCCCGGCCACCGCAGCCTCGACCTGCCGGGCTCCGGCGATCCTTCCACCTCAGCCTTCCACGTAGCTGGAATTACAGGCATGCGCTATCACGCCCAGCTGATTTTTTGATTTATTGTAGAGATGAGGTCTCGCTGCCCAGGTGAGTCTGGAACCCGCGGGCTCAGGCAATTCACTCACCTCAGCCTCCCAAAGGCGCGGGATTATAGGCTGAGCCACCGAGCCCAGCTGGCTTCTTTTTTTTTTTTTGAATTGGAGTCTCACTCTGTCGCCCAGGCTGGAGTGCAGTAGCACGCTCACGGCCACCACAGACTCAACCTGCTGGACTCAGGCAATCCTTCTGCCTCAGCCTTCCTGGAACTACAGGCACGCGCTACCATGCCCAGCTAATTTTTTATTTATTGTAGAGACGAGGTCTAACCATGTTGCTCAGGCTGGTCTTGAACCTGAGGGCTCAGGCAACCTTCTCACCTCGGCCTCCCAAAATGCTGGGATTATAGGCTTGAGCCACTGCTCCCAGCTACACAGGTTTCTAAAATCTTGTTTGGGGGCTTGTTTTGAGGGCCAAATCCCCTCAAGCCACTCTTGGCATGGTTAGACTGCTCACATTCTTTGGAATTTTTTTTTTTTTTTTTGAGAAAGCAGGATTTATTGAGAGGGCAGAAAAGCTCCCACAGTGGGAGGGGACCTGAAGGGCTTGCCCTCCTTGCTCATTTTGAGTCAAATGAAGCTTCAATTCATAGCATTTTGAATGCCCCTAATTAGGGTGCCCAGATCTTGTTTTGGATGATTAGTTCTTAATGAAAGCATCAGGGATGCCCCATTTAGGGCTCAATGCTTATTAAAAAAACAAATAACTGCAGGTTATTTTTGGGGTTTTTTTTGAGTCACAGTCTTACTCCGTTGCCCAGGCTGGAGTGCAGTAGCACGATCACAGCTCACTGTAGGCTTGACCTCCTGGGTTTAGGCAATCTTTCTGCCTTAGCCTCCTAAGCAGCTGGGACTACAGGTGCATGCCACCATACCTAGCTATCTTTTGGGGGTTGGGGTTGGAGACAAGGTCTTGCTATGTTGTCCAGGCTGGTCTCGAACTCCTGGGCTCAAGCAATCCTTCTTCCTCAGCCTCCTAAAGTTGCTGGGATTATAGGTGTGAGCCACCATGCCTGGGAACTGAGGGCATCTGGCACTTTTGATTTGGTGAAACACTGTCAGAGAGTTACAAAAAAGGTTTCAAACCATTTCTGAAGGTACTTTTGTCTGCTGAAAAAGATATAACTTAAGTATAATGTCATAACACTGTTGAAACTGGTCTATTTTGTCTGATGGTGTTTGGCAAATTCTGTTAAAAACAAGTTTAAATCATGCAATATGGATGATAATTGGCTACAACTGTTCCAAGTTTAAAAATGTAAATGCATACTTCTATTATACATACAACCAATACACACACACACATATTACTCTTTCCCTCTTCTAAAGAAAAAAGCCACCTTTCCAGTCAGTCGTGTCAACCAGAAATTGAGGGCCGAATTCTAGATCCTCAGCCCCTACTTCTTAGACAACAAACCCTACATCCCACTGCAGCTTCTCTTCCAGCTGGCCGTTGGGCCAGGAACTACTCCTGCTTCCCACTGCCCAGGAGACTCGTCCTGCCTGTTGGCAGCAAATCCAGAGGTTGTAGTACCTGGGTCTAGTACTGCTCCCCCTTAACAACTGTGTATCCATGAGAGCTCTGGCACCCACAAATCCCTCCAGCCTGGGCAGCCACTGTCGCCCCCTGGCTCAGTCAGAGCAGCCTGGTCTCACAGCGAAAGCCCCCTGTACACCGCCCTCCAACTGCTCATCCCCAGGCCACAGCACAGCACCATACAATTCTCCTCCAAAGTAGAAACTTCTTCAGTCCTGGAGTCCTCATTAGCCACTCCCAAATCACTCTGACATTAACCACCTCAATACCTAGTCTGCAGAAAGTTCTAGGATGACACCAGGAATTCACTGCCCCACAATGGACAAATGGGAAGCAAACTGGTCTCCAAGAATTTAAAGCAGTTGCCACCTGGCTGCAGTCTGCCACCAATGACTTGAGACCACTTTGGGCCCTGGCTGTCCAGGACTTCTGTTCCCTGAGTTTTAGAGATAAACACTGCTTTCTGCAGCAACTCAAGGCATTGCTAGAACCTGGCTTCCTACCAGCTGCCCCAGAACCATCAGGGCAGTGAACTGGGAAGCAAGGCCTTGATCTGCCAAAAGCACACTAAGCTGGTACCATCCAGAAAAGTGGGTCTGGACACAGGTGTGCCACCCAACTGCTAAGGGCTGAATTGTGTGCCTCCCTTACCCCCCAAATTCCTATGTTAAATCCTACAGCCTGGGTGTGGTGGCTCACACCTATAATCCCAGCACTTTGGGAGGCTGAGGAGAGACAACTGCCCAAGCCAGAGGTCTGGGCAACTTGGTGAGACCTCAGCTCTGCAATTGATCAAGAAAAATTAGTGGGGTATGGTGGCGCACGCCTGTAGTTCCAGCTACTTGGACAACTAAGGTGGAAGGATTGCCTGAGCCCAGCAGGTCGAGGTAGCGGTGGCTGTGAGCATGCCATTGCACTCCAGCCTGGGCACAGAGTGAGATTCAGACTAAATAAATAAATAAATCCTACAGAACTGTGGCCTCATAAAAGGAAGAGATCTCAATCTCTTGAAATCTTTCTCTCTCAGCCATGTGAAGACAGAGAGAGAAAACCGCTGTCTGCAAGCCGAGAAGGCCTTCCCCATGCTGGCACCCTGATCTCAGACTTCCAGCCTCAGAACTGAGGAAACAAGTAGTCTGTGGTAGTTAGTTACTGCAGCCCAAGCTGAGACACCAACACTCACTCATTCCCACTTCCCCAGGAGCACAGCACTTGCCCTAGAAAGGCCTGCTGGGTGATCAGCCTACACCTCAATTTTCTGAAAACCTTAAAGGCCAATATGCAAACATCTGCCATAGCACCTCCCTGAGGGTCTGAGGAGGAGAGGCACACTGCAGCCCTACAACCCTGGCCACATCCATTAACTCCTTCAGAGCCTACATATTTTATACAGCATCACTTAAGTCACTTCAAATAGGAAGAAAAAGCCTCATTTTAGGAGATGAGTAGTGTTGTTTACAAAACACTTTCAGATGAATGGGATTATTACAGCACTCTAATAGCAAAGCAAATCTCAGATCTGCAAAACACTTGAAAAAAAAAGATCACTTTAAAAGTGATTTCCCAAACTGGCTTGGTGGCTCAGCCTGTAATCCCGCGCCTTTGGGAGGCTGAGGAGAGTGGATTGCCT
>NW_007253919.1:192190-197371 GCF_000164805.1 Carlito syrichta
GGCGAGACCTCATCTCCACAATAAAAATTAAAAAAAAAAAAAAAAATTAGCCGGGCATGGTAGCGCGCGCCTGTAGTTCCAGCTACTTGGAAGGCTGAGGCGGAAGGATCGCCGGAGCCCAGCAGGTCGAGGCTGCGGTGGCTGGGAGCGGCCACTGCACTCCAAGTCTGGGCAACAGAGTGAGACTCCAACTCAAAAAAAAGAAAGTGATTTCCCTTTAATCTACTGCACCTTAATTTGCCATCTATTTAATCACTATTTATCGATCGACATATAGTGATTTCCATTTCCTTGGCTCAACACTCTGTCAAAAATATCTGTCTACATATTTTACATCAATCCTTGTCCACTGCTTCAAATGAAGTGCATTACTTCAGTTTTGTTTACCTTGGCAGCTCAAGGCACATCAATTCCCTATAGTGAAATATAAATCAGGTAATTAATCTGTAATACAAGAGTATAAGGGGAAATGAGACTAAGCACTATGGTAGAATGTCCCCCAAAGACATTCACAGCCCCATCCCCAAAACCTATGAATAGGTTACCTTACATGGCAAAAGGGACTTTGCAGATGTGATTAAATTCAGGGTCTTGCAAAGGAAGTTATACTGGATTTTCCAGATGGGCCTAATGTAATCACAAGAGTCCTTGTAAGAAAGAGGCAGGAGGTCAGAATCAGAGATATTTGTGGCGGTTATACTGCTTGCTTTGAAGAAGAGGGGGCCACAGGCAAGGAATGAAGATGGCTTCTAGAAGCTGACAACAGCAAGAAAACATTCTTTCTAGAGCTCCCATTCCTACACATTTCTGTACCAATGTCATCATCAAGGGGCACCTGATCACCTCATGAAAAGTAGCATTCCACCCCTGCCACACAGGCCCTGCCACCCTGTCTGACACATACCACCAGCTGTTCCATCCCACAGGTTTTTGTTTGTTTTCTCTCTCCCCACTAGAATGAAAGCTCCGCTTGGGAATGGGGCTTTGTTTTGTTCACTATGGTATCTTTAGCTGGTGCCTAGAAAACAACAAGCATACAATCAACACTGAGTTAATCTTTCTTGACTGAATGAATAAATGACTGGTCAAAGTGTTACACATTCTTGAGCCCAGCAACTCTATAATCCAAACACTGAGTTTTAGTTTAATTACAACATGCACTTTAACACTGATTTAGTAACAGTTCTATCTTCAAATAGTGAGTGTCATTCCTGACACGAGAAAATGATCTGCCTTTCTTGGTATTCTGATTTGTTAAAAATCAGAAAATAAAAAAATAAATTTGAGCAACTGAAATAAAAAGAGTTTGGCAGATATCTAGATGGCTAAACTGCAAATGCAGGTTAAAAAAATCAATTCAATGCTTCCTGGTAGAGATAAATATTTCAGAATATTCCAGAGCAAAGATTTTGCCATAATGAGTTGGCATAAACTGCAAACAACCTTTTCTGTGAGGTCAAAATAGAAACTAAGCCAGATTCAGGACAATGAACGGAATTCCCGTTAAGCAGGCTTTGGTGCCTCAAACAAAATCAAAGTTTGAATACCCATTATACCATCGTTCTAGCTAAAGATGAAATACAGCAGGAAGGTTATGTGTTTCCCAGCAAATTCTGATCTGCCTGAGGTCAAAGTGTACTATGGCTCATACCTGTTTATACCCACAGCTCAGAGCCTGCACTTGGCCAATTGGGTACTTGCTAAATGAATGCTTCCTGGTAATCAACACCCTCAAGTTACATATCCACAGAAGTAACCATAAACTCAAGTACATATTACAGTTCAATATTTTCAGAACAATTTCTAAAAGTCAAACAATTCCCACAGTGACAGATTCTCTACTATATTAAAACTGTGACTCCAAATCCACTTATGTCAACCTTCTTAATGGAAGAAAAGGGAACTAAAACCAGAAAGACTGAACAGAAATATTCAGTTTGAAAGTATCACTCCATATGTGACTTTTAATTAACAGAGGATTCAGATAACCTTACAATGGAGAAATCTGACAGACACCATCTCCACCAAAGGATCAAATTTTAGCATTATCAATTAAGGTACAATCAATGTCTCTTGATGTGATACACTGGCAGTGGATATCACTGTGTGGTAGCCTTCTGACAAATATGTTTAATCTGAGTGTTATGAAGAAAATCGTTTGAGCCTAGACTGTGAAACACTGTATGAAACAGTCTGGACTCTTCAAAAATGTCACTCTCAAGAAACTGAAGCTGGGCACTGTGGCTCACACCTGTAATCTCTGGGAGGCTGAGGCGAGAGGATTGCCTGAGCTCTGGGGTTTGAGATCAGCCTAAGCAACATGGCGAGACCTTGTCTCTACAATAAATTTTTAAAAACCGGCTGGGTGTGATGGTATATGCCAGTGGTTCAAGCTACTTGCAAGGTTGAGGTGGAAGAATCAGCTGAGCCCAGCAGGTGGAGGTTGCAGTGGCTATGAACGTGCCACCACTACACTCTAGCCTAGACAACAGAGTGAGACTCCAACTCAAAAAAAAAAAAAGAGAGAGACTGAACGAAGGAGGAACTGTTCCAGGTAAAATGAGACTAAAAAGACACAATAGCCAGGCATGGTGGCTTATACCTGTAATCCCAGCACTTTGGGAGACTGAGGCAAGAGGCCTGCCTGAGTCCAGGGTTTGAGAACCAGCCTGGGCAACTTGGCAAGATCTCGTCTCTACAATAAATCAAAAAACTAGCTGGGCATGGTGGTACACACCTGTAGTTCTAACTACTTGGAAGGCTGAGGCAGAAAGATCAACCTGAGCCCAGCAGGTCGTGGCTGCGATGGCCGTGAGCATGCCACTGCACTCCAACCTGGGTGATAGAGTGAGACTCCAACTCAAAAAAAAAAATGACAACTTAATGCAATGTGTGAATCTTGTTACATCATGAAATTAAAAAAAAGTTATTTGGACAATTGGGGAAATTTAAATAAGGCCAGTACATTAGATAAAATTATTCTAACAATGTTGCCGGGTGTGGTGGGTCAAGCCTGTAATCTCAGCACTTTGGGAAACAGAGGTGAGAGGACTGCCTGAACCCAGAGGTTCAAGGCCAACCTGGGTAACTTGGTGAGACCTGAAAAATAAAAAAAATGGCTGGGCATGGTAGCATGTGTCCCAGCTACTTAGAAGGCTGAGGTAGAAGGATCCCTGAGCCCAGCCAGTAGAGGCTGCGGTGGCTGTGAATGTGCCACTACACTCCGGCCTGGAAGACAATGGGAGACTCAATTCCCAAAAAAAAAATACCTCTCAAAAATGTTAAATTTCTTAAGTGTGATATGATTCTGTAGCCATAATAGATGTTTTTTGGAATATACCTGCTGAAGTACCAGGCATCAAGTGCCATGACATCAGCAACTTCCTAACAAATGGATCCACACAAAGCTGAAATGTGACACGTGTGTGCGCGTGTGTATATACACATATACACAGAGAGAGCTCGTGCCCGAGCATGCGCCAAAAAGTCAAAATATTATGAACTCTAAGGCATATAAGTATTTGTTGCACTGTTCTTTCCATTTTCCAGTACCTTTGAGCAATTTTTAAATTAAAAAGGAGGGAAAAATAAGAAAAAAAAGATTAATCTGGTCCTAGTAGCGTCTCCAGATTGCATGAACATTTCCTTTTCAGACAGGCTCCCCAGAATACCATATATTTTTTATCACTGTCAACTGTGATCCTAGTATGTTTTAAAATAATGTGTCTGATTCCAACTAGCGTTATTACCGGTTTCTTTCATAAAACTTATGGCGGGGAAATCCCTAGGCAGATCATATCCTGCAAGTCCCAGGGGTCCAGTGAATGGCATCAGGCAGTCGCTGCCCAGCAGATGAGAAGTCACAGGCTTCCTGTTTGGGACTGCAGGCAGTAATACCACCCTCCTTCCCTGGGCTGTGTCTCAGGGCCCTATTCTCTCTCAAGGCTTATTTAAGTCAAGTCGACTTTGCTGGGCATCCCCACCGGCCTCAGTCTTTCCAGCCTTTAAAGGTCCAACACGGTAACTGCGCCTCCCCTCAAAGCCTTGCCCGATCTTCCCAGATGAAGTTATTTCTCTTCCCTCCAACTCTCTGAGAACTGAGTTCTTCCTCGTACTATGACCCTGGCAACCCTCCCACCAGGCCCCGCAGAAGCTCCGGCGGCGGGCAAGAGTTTAAAACAGCTGTGCCAACCACTGCGCGTGAGCGAGCCACAGGTCTCGGAAGAGATTCCTGGAAAGCGAAGCCGGGGGGCGGGGAGGACCGGGAGGAGATGCCGATCGGCCGACCAGCTCCCGGCGCGGATCGCGAGGGCCACAGGTCACCCGTGGAGGGCGCGCGCCCCGACGCCCCCGAGCCGCGCGCCCCGAGGTGGGGACCACCGCCCCCTGGGCTCGCCGGCTACAAGTCTGAACTCGGGGCGCTCGGAGCCTCCGAGGGCAGGTCCGGCCCGGTGGGCGGCCGAGCTCCCCTCAGCGATCAGGTCCTCCTCCGGCCGCTCCCTCCGACTTCGGCCCCAGAGCGGGCTCGAGGTGGCTGCGCCGCAGGGGCCGGCGAGGAAGTGGCGGGGGAAGGGACTCCGGGCGGGCGAGCGGGAACTGTCTTCCAAGAGAACAGCGCCCATCCGGCAGGTCAGCAGGGAGGAGGGGACCCGCCCCCGCCCCAAGCTCCGCCGAGGCGGCGGCGGCGGCGGCGGCGGCAAGCCCAGTGCGCAGGCGTGGGGAGGGCGTACCTGGGAAGGAGCACAGAGAAGTGGAGTTGGGGCACAGGGTCCCGTTGCCCACCCGCGGCACCAGCTTCAGGCTGAGGATCTGCTGCAGAAGCCCGGCCGACCCTCCGCTGCCGCCGCTCCCCTCGCGCTCCATCCCGTCGCCATTCACCGCAGAGAGTTGAGGGACTAGCGCCTGAGGTGGCGCAGAGGCCGGCTCGGCACACCTCGGCCGCCTCAGCGTCTCCTCCAGCCGGCGCCTTCTCCTTCCTCCCACCCCAACGGCGCTGCCAAGTGATGGTTCCCTCCTCCAATCACAGGGCACCTCAGATAGCAGGGGCGTATTTCGACTGTTTCTTCCTTCATCTGTTCCTACTCCATAAGTGTGGCAAATGACTTGAACGAAATGGGTTTAACTATAATGACATATCGCCTGACCTCAAGAATGGCATTACGATTCGGCTGTTTTTAATGT
>NW_007253919.1:197391-200132 GCF_000164805.1 Carlito syrichta
GTTCCCTCCTCCAATCACAGGGCACCTCAGATAGCAGGGGCGGGACCGGAGTCGTTCCCGCCCCTGACGTTGCGTAAGGCCCGCCGAGATCCATCCCACCCGGGCCACGCCCCCTGCTGGAGGGGGGTCTCTCCTGCGCCAGCAGGGCGCGCTGTGCTTTGCCCTTCTCTGGGGCGCCACCTATCAGGAAGTAGGGAATTGCACGCGCCCCACCGGACCAGAGCTGTAGCTGTAAAACCAATCTGACAAAGCAATGATCCCAATGGATTTGTAACGTTATTTATGGACCCCAATATTTATACAAACTTCATGAACAGAACAAGAGCGTTCTCTATTTAAAGGTGACATTAGAAATATCCCATTTAAAGGCTGGTGTGGGACCAGAATGAGAGGAATACTGTGTGTATGTAATAGTTTTAAATATAAATGGATTTCAAAGACGTTCTGTTCAATGCAACTAAACTGCATCATACATTTTTCTCTCACCCCTGAAGATCCTGTTAACATGAAAGCATAGATATTGTAAAAAGGAATAAGTTATTGTTTAGTATGCTGCTATAACAAAATTCCTGAAACTGGCTAATTTGTAAAGGACAGATTAATTTTTTTCACAGTTCTGGAGGCTCGGAGGTCAAGGTCAAGGCGCTAGCAGGTTCTATGTCTCCTGAGGCCTCATTGCCCATCTCACAGAGATGACAACATCTCTGTGACCCCACATGGTGAAAGAGAGGGGACCCACTCTCTCAAGCCCTTTGATGAAGGTCCTAGTCCCATCTCTAAAGCCTCCGCCCTCCTGATTGAATCATCTACAGGCCCACTTCTGTCTGTCTGTCTGTCTCTCGCTCTTTCTCTGTCTCTCTAAGTGGCAGAGTCTCCCTCTGTCACCCAGCCTGGAGTGCAGTGGCATGATCATAACTCACTGCAGCTTCCAAATCCTGGGCTCAAGTGATCCTTCTGCCTCAGCCTCCTGAGTAGCTAGGACTGCAAAAGAGCACTATTGTACCTCTTAATTCTACCACACAGGCCATTAAGTTTCAGCACATGAATTTTCGGGAACACATTCAGATCATAGCAGCCAATAACAATAGAGCTCTGGAAGGGATTTACCAAAGATGAATGATTTCCACAAAGTTCCAGGAGGTGAGGAGGCTTTTGATGAATACTGATAAGTATTAAATGAAAATTTAATTATGTGTCACCAAGCCAAATACTAGCTATGCATTATCTTATGAACCTAAACTCTCAGTGAAGTTATTGTTTTTATTCTCATGTTACAGGTGAAACTGATATTTAAATTTGGCTAAGGTCACAAAAGTAATAGGTGGCCAAGATGGGATTTCAACCTAGGTATTGTTTCCATGATCTAATGGTTAACTTTTATACCATGTTGTGGAGAAGGAAACCATAACTCAAAGGAAGAAACAAAGCAGAACCCTTCAGAGACTTGGAGTGGGTAAGGAGACCCTACACAGAGAGATTTACTGAGAGTCAACTTGTGGAGCAGAAAAACTCTACCAGTTCTTCCTCTCCTCCTCCACCCCCTCCTGCCCCACCTATAAATAGAATAGGCTGGCCAGATATTCCAGCGGACTATGGAAGAAGCAAAAAATTTAGGAAACCAAAGATAAATAATGTCTGGCTCTCACTCTCGCTTCCTTTCTTTCAGTCAGGGTCTTGCTCCATCACCCAGGCAGGAGTACAGTGTCACAAGTGCAGTCTCGAACTCCTGGCTTCAAGTGATCCTCCTTCCTTATCCTCCTGAGCACCTGGAATTGCATGTATTAACCACCCCATCTCGCCTAAATTTTCCTTATGTAGCATACTCAAAATGTCTCAAAAAGATAATGAATTAATCGAACCAAAACATGATGCCATGAAAAATGAACAGAAAACAGGAAAGAACTCTTATACAATGAAAATATAACTTCCAAATTTTACAATATTATGAATTAAAAAAAGAAAATCAAGGAAATCAGGCCTGGCATGGTGGCTCATGCTTGTAATCCCAGCACATCGGGAGGCTGAGGCAGGAGGATTGACTGACTCCAGGAGTTTAAGACCAGCCTTGGACAACATAGTGAGACCTAGTCTACACACACACACACACACACACACACACACACACACACACACACGCACAAGCCATGTATGGTGGCATGTACCTTTAGTCCCAGCTACTCAGGAAGCTGAGGTAGGAGGATCGCTTAGGCCCAGGAGTTAGAGGCTGCAATGAGCCATGATCATGCCACTGCACCCCAGTTTAGGCAACAGAGACCCTGACTCAAAAAATTTTTTTAAGGAAATTGACTTTAGAGATAAATACAAAATGACAAAAAGAAGAGAGCAAAGATAAAAGGGAGAACCAAACTAACCAGTAGGCATTTCAGGAAAAAAAATTACAAAGAAAACAGAGCAAGAACAAAATGTTTAAAATGATACAGATGATACAGAGCTGAAGAGAACCAGGTGCTTATCAAATTCCAAGAGAATGCATGAGGAAAAAAATGCTTAATACATCCTTGTGAAATTTTGTGACCAAGAATTAAAGAACATACTTTACTGAATTTTATGATGTGTAATTATACCTTAATTTTAAAATATTGAAACCAATGCTAAGTGAAAGAATCCAGATACAAATGACGACATACTATGATCTCATTTATATGAACTGTCCATAAGGCAGATTTTGAGAGATAGAAAGGAGATTAATGGTTGCCTGGGGCTTATGTGGGGGGTTGGGG